>NW_015388596.1:94606-110432 GCF_001527695.2 Protobothrops mucrosquamatus
AAGGAAGGAAGGAAGGAAGGAAGGAAGGAAGGAAGGAAGGAAGGAAGGAAGGAAGGAAGGAAGGAAGGAAGGAAGGAAGGAAGATGAGTGTCACTGTGCATGCAATTTAAACAGATTAATTT
This sequence comes from Protobothrops mucrosquamatus, assembly GCF_001527695.2. Classification (NCBI taxonomy): domain Eukaryota; kingdom Metazoa; phylum Chordata; class Lepidosauria; order Squamata; family Viperidae; genus Protobothrops; species Protobothrops mucrosquamatus. The sequence goes on from NW_015388596.1 coordinate 94,729, forward strand.
AATGCCAGTTCTTTGCATCTTTGGGGTTCTAAAGGGATAAATGGAAAATGAAACTCAAGAATTGTCATCTTGTCAGTTAAGTATAAACTTATCTATTTCTCAAAGCATCTTTTCCCCCTTTAATCTTTGTTTTGTTTTCTATTTTCCTTCTTTGGAATATTCAACAACAGTAACAATTATAGACTGGAGATCTCAGTATTATGTATCAAGCTACAAACAGTAATCCTTATTATATTGCAAAATAATTATATGCAGTTTGCGATATCAATGCCACACTTAGCTTTAATTGTGCAAGTCAAATAACTTTATGGTCATTAACAACTCAGAATTAAGTTACACTGATGTAAATGTTTTCTTATCTTTAAAAGTTTATCAAATTATTATTGTGTCAAGGCAAATTTAGGCTATTGTAGAAATACCACTGTACCTAACTAATATCTGAATTCTGGAATGTATTAATTGGATCTTTTATACAATAAAGTAATGAATTACCAAAAAAGTCCTTTTTGATTGAAGAGCAGTTTAGAAAAGTGAAATATCTTTAAAAACAACAACTTATATCTGATATAAGTTTCAAATTTTCTACCACCCAGACTCAATAAGTAAGTAGGAGTTTTCAAAGGGATTTTGGTTTGTGGGAAAGTAACTCTGAATTCAAAGCTGAAAATGCAGTAAAGGAAGAAGCAATATTTATTGACCCCTAAAGGGGTTTTTGCTAATGTGTTTTACAGAAAGAGTAATTAAAGTGAAAAACACACTCTTTACATAATGTGTCAGTTGAAACTGTGTATATGAAGTTGTGGAAAACAACCCAATTCTTGGGAGTTAGGAATGTGATGTTAATTATGAGATATGGCAAATTGGATATGATAAAATGATTTGATCATTGCAGGCATTCCAAGTCTATATAAAATTATTTGGTTGTTTCAGGCATTCCAAGTCTATTTGTGTGTTTGCTGGATTCAATTTTTTTTTCTAGAATATACAGTATTTGAAATAATTTTGAACCTGACACGGACACTGAGTTAATAATTGGTAGAATAAGATCAAAGTGTACATTAAGAGGCAAATTCTTATATAAGCATATGCCTATTTTTGCTTCTTCTCATGCAGGCTTTTATTTTTATTGATTTTTGTTGTTTTAGATCAGTGGTTCTCAACCTTTTTAATGCCGCGACCCCAACCGGTCGTAAGTCGAGGACTAAACCGGTCGTAAGTCGAGAACTACCCAACCGGTCGTAAGTCGAGGACTTTCCCTGCCCGGGAGCGCCGTGCATGTGTGGTTCCGCCCCCTGCGCCGGCCGAGGCGTAGCTGGCAAGCGGCAGAGACGGAGCAGGCGATCACCAGCTGGCCCAACCCAAGGGAGGTATAAGACACCCGCCGGAAAAGGGGAAAAAAATGGCGGACAAAAAAATGGCGGACAAAAAAAATGGCGGACAGCCTTGCTTGGCGACCCCTGTGAAATGGTCGATTGACCGCAAATGGGGTCCCGACCCACAGGTTGAGAACTGTTTTAGATTCATATGGTGCTTTTCCTTCAGAAATTCAAGGGGGCATAAAGGAATTCTTTCACTTACCATGAAAAAAGCAAGGGAAAAAGTTTCTTTTATAAGAAACAAAGATTAACGATAATACAGGTAGTCTTTGCTTTAACAACCACAACTCAGACTGGAATTTCCATTGTAAGTTGTTGTGGTAGTTAAGCAGGTGACCACATGACCTGACCTGATTTTACAACTGTTTTTATGAAGGTTGTAAAATGAATTACCACGGTCATTAAATAGACCAGATGGTCATTAAGCAAACCATATAGTTATAAAGCAAATTGAAATGTGGTTTTTTTTGCTGGAAAAAAGTGCTGGAAACTGGCACAAAAGATTGTGGTCATGGGACTGCGGAACACCACAATCAGTCATAAGTGCAAGCCAGTTGCCAAGCACCCAAAATGTGATCACATGACCATGAGGGGAAATGCAGAGGGCAGCAGTCGTAACTTCAAGAAAGGCTCGTAGGTAACTTCTGGGGAGTCTGTCATAATCCTGAACAGTCATTAAGCAAGGACTGTCTATAAAGGACATTTCTTATATTATACAAGGTAACCCTAGTTATCTTTTTGATGGATCCTGAGGCAAATCTTTTCAGCAAACCAAGGCTGTCCACTCAAAGAGTGGAGGAGACCAACATTAGCAATAATTCATTCAAAGCCAGGCAGACCAGATGTTTAGAATATGGAAATATTTAACACGGCAACTTCAAATTACACTTATATCCATGGATTTTCATGAAACTCTTCAGATATCTATTGGCTTGTCAGCTCAGTTTATTTATCACTTCAGACTAGCCTTTAGGTCAAACTCCAATTTCATCACGGCAGCATGGAAGTCATTTTCTTGCAACACATTCACGTTGATCTGTTCATGGATATGTATGGGAGACATACGGATGGATTTCATAACCTCTCTCCTTCTCAGACAGTTCCTATGTGCACTCTCACATACACACACGACACAAAATGAAGCAGTAGAAATGGCTTAGTATAGATGTTGACCAAGTTGCCACAAGATGACTTGGTCTTGATATCTCCAACTATGTATCACTGGAGGTTTTTAAGAAGAGATTGGACAGTCATTTGTCTGGAATGGTATAGGGCAGGGGTCCCCAACCCCCATCTGTGGACTGGCACTGGTCCACGGCACACCAGAAACTAGGCCACACAAACAAGCAAAGCCCATCCACGGGATGCAAGCAGCACACAAAACCAGGTTCCCTTGGGTCCGCAAAAACCTCTCCCAACTCTGTTACTCTGTAATTGTAGATGTATTAAGTCTAACTCTTTAGTAAGATCAAGGAGAGAAAACTAAAATTAACCCAGAAGCATCCCTAACTCCTATTTTGTGACTTTTCCACACCTAAAGATTCTGCTGCTGCTATTTGATGAATGACTGTCATTCAAAATGACTGAATTTGGCTGATTTGAGGACTATCAATATGATGGTGCATAGCTACCAAATTGTCCACTTTTGAAAGCTATTAGTTGGGATTTCAAATCCGGGTCCATCCAATTTGTTCTCTTCTCTCTCTCTCCTCCCCCCAGCTAGGTCTGTTTGCAGTAGTACAAACTAAAGGTCAGACCCAGATGGAGAAAAATGTCTAGCTACAATTTTATAGACAGATGGAAATAGATTTGAGGGAGCTAAGGTCTCCGTTCAAAGGTTTGTTCCCCAAAACAATGTGACACTATGTGTGTGCAACCCTCCACATGTTATTACTGCCATTAACTAAGAGGAAAAAGAGGCAACCATTCTGTCTTGGGACAGACACACAGGCACAGACAGACAAACAGACACACAAATAGAGTGCCAAGCTGTGGATGATACTGAAAGTAGTACCTGCTACTACTCATGTGAAAAGAAACTCTACAGTGGAACTAATGGAATAATTTTCATTAAGACATGACACTGTCCTCTTTACAATAACCCTTGCGATGAACAGAGAGAGGCACGACTCTCACCTTTCCCCAAACTGCAAATTCTTTTTCTCCTCCTTCTTCTCTCTTCTTCAAGATTTCTGGCTATTTTAAAATATAAAGTTATCCTTCTGCTCATCAAGCAACTGAGCTTTCTACATTGCCCACCCTTTCCCTGGGCTAAATTCCAAACAGCTGCTATGGGCGGAAGCCAAATTATATCTCTCCCTTGGACTTGCCATGATAATTTTATACACCTCTATCACATTCCCCCTCCCATTCCCGAAAGTGGTTCCAACATTCTGCAGACAGCAGGCTCAGAGGGTTAGACACGTACTGTTGTGATTCCATGCCAGCCTGTGTTCCCAACAGCTGAGTTTGAGGAATCTGAGGAGGAGGTGGAGGAGGCATTTGAAGGGCCATCAGGGTCAGAGGGAGGCTCTGATGAATTACAAGACTCACGGTTTGATGAAGAGCCTGGGCCCTCCAGTCGTGTTCCTGATGAAACTCAGCTGTGTGAGGAGAATGAGTCAGACTCGGAGGACTCACACCTGATGGACATTCTAATTGATACTCGCACACGCTGGCAATTAGCGAGAGTAAATCAGCAGCAGTCAATACGACAACTCCAGGGAAAAAGGAGAAGGCACCGAGAGGCAACGCCTTGGGACTGCTGTATAAATAGAGGAGGTGTGGGCGATGCTGGTTGCTGAAGGCAACCATTTGCAAAGTACTTCATGGGGTCCTGTTCTGTTCGTCTTGCCTGTGACTACTCTTCTGTTTGCATCGTGTTTCATGTGGACTATTTCCTCCATTTGGATTGTGTTTTGCTGCTTTTGTTTCTGGACTATTTGGCAGGTTTGTCACCCATATTAAAAGGGGTTTGTTTTGTTTTAAGTCTCCAGCCTATTTTAGCAACAGGGGTTTGGTCCTTGTGCCTTTAACAAGGAAGGCTATAGGCTGGGATAGAACAGGTACCCCACGAGGGCCGAGAAAAAGTCGGCATTGCATTCCTTGAGCAGAGTGCAAGGAATCTACTGCTCAGAGGCCAGCAAGGAAAACAACTGTATTCCAACTCCTGGTAGGCACCTCCATGCCGACTTAAGGCAAAATCACTCCCCATCCTCTGCCATTAGGCCATCATCAGGAGGGGGACTGGCAGCTTCAGCTAACGAGGTGTGAAGCCAGATGGTGGGAAAGTAAAGGCAATTAAGAAAAAAAAATGTTTAGAGCACAACTGCGAATACGGAGCCTGCTCAGCCGTCCAGAGGGAGTTTAACCAGACTGTGGCTGATGAGGTCCATTGGCTTCCCATAGCAAAGAGGTTCTTTAATTGGGCCCATCGCCTGGATGTCCAATCCATTTACACTTAGGCTGGTTTATTCCACCTGTAAACATTTGCCTTCTACATTTTCCCTGCCTGTTCCGGGTCCTTGCCCATCATCTATAGCCCACTGCAGACATTTCATGCTACTTAACAAGCAGGGATATCATGATGCTCAGATGCGCTTTCTTAAAGATATAACTGTAATGAACTGGACCTATTTGTCATGTCTTTGCTTGTATTTTCCTCCAAAGGGCCTAATGGCGGGCATTTTATCTTTTAGTGGCTAAACAGAGGCTGATAAACCTCTATTGACTTCACTTTAAATGCTGTGTGTTTGTTTTAATTAGGGTGATGAGGAGTAAGTTGGGCTGTCCTACGGAGTTTTTATTTGGATGGGCTGAGGGAAGGAAGTTTTATGTTTGTGTATGTATGTATGTATGTATGTATGTATGTATGTATGTATGTATGTATGTATGTATGTTCCTAAGTTTTTATTTGGATGGGCTGAGGGAAGTTTTGTTTTATGTTTGTGTATGTATGTATGTATGTATGTATGTATGTATGTATGTATGTATGTATGTATGTTCCTAAAGGAAATCAATCCTGACTCTCCTTTGCAAGGACAGATGCTGAAGCTCAAATACTTTGGTCACCAAACGGGAAGAGGGAACTCATTGGAGAAGACCCCAATGTTGGGAATGACTGAAGGCAAAAGGAGAAGGGAACGGCAAAGGATGAGGTGGTTAGATAGTGTCATGAACGCAATGAACACAAAACTCCAGGAGACAGTGGAGGACAGAGGGACCCGGTGTGCTATGGTTCATGGGGTTGAAAAGAATCAGACAACTTTTGTGACTCAACAACAATTGGGTGCATGTGCATGAAAAAAAAACAGGAAAGCATATTTCTCTTTCTCAGCGGTTTTCTACCAAACTTTAAATGAATTTTAGTGAATTTGGTGAATTTTCTGGGAGCACTAGAAAAGCAGTTTGGGTCAAAGGTAGAACACTTCAGTTGTGATCATTTCAAAGGTGATAAGACTTTGCTGGAGAGAACATTTCCTGAGGCCCCAAATATCTTGAAATTCTATATACTGAGACAAAAAGAACTAGGAACTAAATCCAGAGCTAGTGAAAAACAAAAACAGAAAAACTAGCATTAAGTAGAAAATTCCCTTGCACCGTACTTTCACATTTTTTAAATTCGTTTCATGAAGGAAGAATTGCTTGCAAAATTTCTTGGAAAAGGGAGAGAATATGAATTTATTTTGTGGAAATCCTTAGGGTTCTTGCAGTGATTTAATGATGAAGAGAAGGGCAAGTGGGGACATGATAGCAGTGTTCCAATATCTCAGGGGCTGCCCCAAAGAAGAGGGAGTCAAGCTATTCTCCAAAGTGCCTGAAGGCAGGACAAGAAGCAACGGATGGAAACTAACCAAGGAGAGAAGCAACCTAGAACTAAGGAGAAACTTCCTGACAGTTAGAACAATTAATCAGTGGAACAACCTGCCTCCAGAAGCGGTGAATGCTCCAACACTGGAAGTCTTTAGAAAGAGATTGGACAGCCATTTGTCTGAAATGGGCTGTCCAATATACACAAACATCACTCCCTGAGCAGGGAGTTGGACTAGATGACCTCCAAGGTCCCTTCCAACTTTTTATTATTATTATTATTATTATTATTATTATTATTATTATTATTATTATTATTATTATTATTATTACTATTACTATTACTATTTCTATTTCTATTACTATTACTATTACTATTACTATTATTATTATTATTATTATTATATTATTATTATTATTATTATTATTATTATTATTATTATTATTATTATTATTATTATTGATCATCGCACAGTCAGCCAGATGTTCAGACTGGATTTGGCATTTTGTCTACCTATCCAGTCCTTCCCAAGGATCTGGGATAGGCAGATGTGGATGTTTGATGTTACTACAGACATCATTGCAGGATGGAAGCGGTTCCTAGTAAGGCCGCCTTTTGCAATTGACTGATGGCGAATTTGTCAATGCCAATGATATTACTACTACTACTACTACTACTACTACTACTACTACTACTACTACTACTATTATTATTATTATTATTATTATTATTATTATTATTATTATTATTATTATTATTATATAGGAGACAGGTAACTACTTGCCATCTGAACTCCAAAAAAATCTGCTATTAATGTTGCACATCACTCCATAAGTCTGGAAAAATCCTCCTTGAAATTAAAAGTGAGATCTTTAGTCAGGCTTAATTAGCCTAATCACAAAAAACAATGTTTAATTCTAATTTTTCCCCATTCATTAATATTCTATAATTGCAGTACTCTCTGGGTGAATCATACTACAGAGTAATCTACTTCCGAATATTATAATTGAAAAATGCAATAATGATGTGTATGAAAAATGCAGCTGTCAGAAGGGCCAAACAAGTCAATAGGTGGACACAACTTTCTCTTGACTTTTGATGATACTCCTCTGTTCTGAAGATTCCTCCAGCAGAATTGTGATAGATGAAACAATTTGCTTCCTTTGCAGGAATAAGCGAAACCATGAAGGTTGGTAATTTGTATATATTAAGAAAAAGCTGCAGTTTTCTTTATAGTGCTGTGTAAACAAAGTACTCTTTAAAACGTGCACAACAAACAGATTTGGTCATCTGGCTTGGCTATGTAGATGCATTTGCAAAGAGAGAAAAAGATTCATTTCAGAAATTATTCCATTATTTGGGCCATTTCTTTTTCAAGTCAACAATCAAAGGAACCAAACTTAACAAGATTAACAGAGTCCCAATGGGAGTTTAATCTACAGTTTTACTTTGCTGGGGCAAATTGTTCCTGAAGCTCAAGAAACCACCCACAGTTGATTTAAAATTTAGCAGTCCTTAGAAAGGAATAAACAATTTATAGACCTCAATGCTTCGTCCCTTCAAAATTAGCTGTCAACCTTAAAGCAGATGTACAACAGATGGGTGTTCAATCTAGGTTATGATTGGAGTGAATTGATGGTGGTGGTGCTGATCCAGAAGACATCCAAGGAAAATTGTATGGTAGAAGACAGAAATCTCAAGCTATAGCCACCTATAGTTTTAATTATAGTTATTAACTATAAATGATAGCTTCAGCAATTGTTATTCCTGGAAGGGCCAAAATATAAATGAAAGCCAGAAAGTAGGGGGGAAATACAAGAAATTAATGCAGCACTTAGATAATAATAAAAAAAAAAATTAGGGGGAATGATTCACATAATAATACATGTATGCAGGAATAAAATAAATATTATAGACTTAAGCAAGATGATGATTTTAAGTCCCGAATATGGACAGGTAAGATAAAAGAGCATCACACTCATATACCATTGAGAATACATATTTCCTTAAAAGACTGCTCTGGATGTATCAATGAATTACAGAAACATACTCAAATCATTTTGCCATCGTCGCATCATGTGGAAAAAAATATGGAAGCCTAAACAAAGGGTTGTATTTCTGAAGTTTAACAATATAAAATGAATCTGTAAACTCTGAAATAGATCCTACCCCATAATATTGTTATTTAGCCCACTCTTTTTTTCTTAACCCTAAAAGAGACTTAGAATTGTTTCCTGAGAGAGTCCTATGGAATTGGATTTCTAAAAGGATCCAGTGATACAATGTGCGACCTTTTCTTTCCACTATAGTGGCCTTCCCTTATATAACAAAGACAGATTTTTAAAGAAAACTTCAGGATTGAAAACAGATAGAGTCCTATAACACACAGGGATGCCTGTGTTTAAGGTGCAATGCTTCAGTTTTACGTTATGAATTTGATACAACCCACCAAGAGTTACGGTGATTGGGTGATACATAAATCTGTATGATAAATACATTGATTTAAAAATTCTACTCTTGCTTGCAGCCTTTCCTATCCTATGTGGTTGTGTTAAAGAAGACAGCTGCTGAGAAAAATGTGACAACAGATTATTCAGCACGATGCCTTGGATGGAATGGGCTCTCATTAGAGTTAACAGCGTGTTACAAATTTCTGTTTGATCTTTGATCATAAATAAAGATGCATGCATGTGCTACGAAAGATGACGGACTAAGGAGTCTTTGTCAATTGACTGAGTGGGAGATGGAAAACAACGGCAAAATAGTAATGTCCTTTCAAGGTTCTACAGTAGAAAATAGTTTTCTTTTCCTGTATTCCAAACTATCCACCTGGATAGCCCAGACTTTGAGAAACTGCTTAACCAAATCCACCAAACCAGCAACTTTACGGAAAGCAACAAAATTTAAAAGTTGTTGCAGGAAAAGCTCTGGGCACCAAGGAAAAGCTAGGAGTTTAAAAAAAAAAAAAGCAGAAATTGGAAATGTTGATGCTTGCTTCAGGCTTCTCAACCAAGGGAAATGTTTGAAACAATCTCCAAATAACTAACATATATGCTGCACTAAGCAACTTGGAAGGATAATGAGAACGAGGCATGTAAACAAGATGGAAACAACTCTGATAAAGATCTGACGGAGACTTTAATTCAGTGTTTCTCAACCTTGACAATTTTAAGGCATGTGGACTTCAACTCCCAGAATTCCACAGCCAGCATTGCTGGCTGTGGAATTCTGGGAGTTGAAGTCCACATGCTTTAAAATTGTCAAGGTTGAGAAACACTGCTTTAATTAATAATGCTGCTCTTCCCAGTTTGCTATGTTTAACTTATGCTCCCTCGCCCATGTAAACTCTGACTTAGATTTGCTGACCAGACTCACTCCTCTTGCTACATAGACTGTGATTTTGATCTCTGAATAGCTAACAACCCTTAACAACAAAACCGACAAATAGGAGCTGATCCTTTTTTACCTATTATTCAGAACCTTAATAGGAGGCAAATTGACAGACTGAGCAAATGGTTCTTTCTTTCAAGTCTGAACAGTATTAACGTCAGAAATATATGGATGGGGGAAAAAAAAATAACACCAGATCCTCTTAATCAGTAAACATCATGCTCTTCACTTTGAGCCAAGTTTTTCTGTGATACTGCCTAGGGCAGGGGTGTCAAATTCAATTTCATTGAGGGCCGCATCAGCATTGCTGTTGCCCTCGGGGGGGGGGGGGCTACTGGATGGGCGTGGATGGAGTGGGTGTGGCCTACTGGGTGGGCATGGCTAGCTCTACATCGTTCACGTCAAGGGTGCCTGTGGGGGCCTGGGCAGGAGTGGGACAGATCTGAGGGTCTCTGGCAGAAGGGGGTGGGACCGGGGCAAGCGCCAAGGCATGGTGCATTTCTTCATTCCTCACAAAGGGTGACACCTCCCCAGCATGCACCCAGGGGGCGGGGCCGACACAGCAGGGGCTGGTTCCTCGCCGTTTCCAGACGGCCTTGTGGAGCTAAGACTGAATGCGTTTCAGCATAGATGGCCATCACAAAATTGTACATTGGCTCCCGGCCGGCCTGGGCCAGGGCCAAGGCAGCGGGGGCCGTTCCCTCACTGTTTCCAGGATGGCTTCACGGGCCACACGAAACCACTTTGCGGGCCGCATCTGGCTCCTGGGCCTTGTGCTTGACATGTCTGGCCTAGGGGGAGAATACAATTTGTTGCCTATCCTAGTGAGATGGACGGGATTTATAGAATAGTTTTGTTGGCATCTTCTGCAATTAGTCAGCCCCTAGCAAGCTCTAGCAACCCAGTCAGTCAACCTGTGGCAAACCATACTCCTTTTATGCTTTTATTCTAAGCATTGGACACACTTAATTCAGAATGCTTCAGCAATTTCCAAGGTTCTTCTTCCCTGTACTTTACAACAGTTCTTGTTCCTTGGCCCAGCTGTCTACAGCAGATTTGAGCTATTACTTACTAATAGTTTGGTCTACTGCCTTAAGATTTAAGTGGTCTTCAGCCATTTGTTTTCCTTCAATACCTGGATTGGATCCATATAAGACATCCAAGCACAGAGTACTGAACTACTGGAAGATGTAAGAGATACACCAAGCAGCCCAAATTTTGGCAGTAATAGCAGTCAGCCTTTATCACAGCTGAGACATAGCAGCAAAAAAGGATCAGGAAAGAGAGGGTGGATTTCAGGACAATAATTCATGGATCCTCCTATCCATGACTGTGGTGCTTCAGATAGTAATGAATCATACGATCGTGGAAATGTAAAAAAAATAATAATCTAAACCTCCTTAATGAATATTATGCTCTCCATGCTTCTACTTGGAAAGATTACTTGGCTTCCTGTCCAAAACAGAAGCAAGAGGATTTTATTGGCAGTAAAGATCCCTCCAATTTCAGAGATAATCATGAAAATGAAGTATTTTCTTAACAGTTTTCAGGTTATTCTGAATCATGTTTTTCAGGGTCTTCATACTGCCCCGTTTTACAACAGGGGAGGGAAAGAAGCTGCACAGATAAAGAATTTGGACAAAATATAATTAAATGATGGGGGGAAATGAAAAACCCCTCTGCCTGGACAGAGTTGAGGACTCTCCTTTCTGTAAGTCCAAGATCTATACCAGGGGTAGTCAACCTTGGCTCTTTTATGACTCGTGGACTTCAACTCCCAGAATTCCTGAGCCAGCTAAGCTGGCTCAGGAATTCTGAGAGTTGAAGTCCACGAGTCATAAAAGAGCCAAGGTTGACTACCCATGATCTATACAGACAAATCACTAACAAACCCAATACTCAAAACACACCAGTGGAAGAGATGAGGAACAAGGCCTGATGGTGATACATTTATTCAAAAACCTGCCACAGGTGAATCAAATTATTGTAATTTCTTGATAAAATACCCTAAAGAGCTCAGTAACATTATATTGGAAAAAAAAGTACCATTTTTGTAGATGTTTTCTCAACTTTGGTTCAACTTAGGAAGTCTTTGTAGCATTAACCCGTTTATCTAAACTTTTGCATGCTGCACTGCAGAAGTGTCAACCACTTCTTTGGAAAATGAGCAAATCTCATCCCATGATGCACACAAGCAAGTGAAAACACATAAGGGTTGAATCTAGGCCCCGCTAAATCTATACTTTAAATCTTAGTCTGCAGTTGCTGGTTTTCTTTATTTTTATCTTAACAAGAGCTGACTCCTTGAGTCTCTTTCTGCAAGAGTCTAATAGTCTGAGAGAAGACTGGCAGCATGAAACAATCAAGCGCTAAGGTTATCCAAGTGTTCTTTAAACATCACTTTAGATTCAGCAATAAAAACACTGGAAATCCAAGGCCAGTGTGGGAGGAAGCAGAAATAAAGCAACAGATATTAGAAATATAATAAAATATATAGCAGTGGTTCTCAACCTTTTTAATGCCGCGACCCCAACCGGTCGTACGTCGAGGACTAAACCGGTCGTAAGTCGAGGACTTTCCCTGCCCGGGAGTGGCGCGCATGCGTGGTTCCGCCCCCTGCGCTGGCCGAGGCATAGCTGGCAAGCAGCAGAGACGGAGCAGGCCGACCACCAGCTGGCCCAGCTCAAGGGAGGTAAGGCACCCGCCGGAAAAGGGGAAAAAATGGTGGACAAAAAAAATGGCGGACAAAAAAAATGGTGGACAGCCTTGCTTGGTGACCCCCGTGAAATGGTTGATCGACCCCAAATGGGGTCCCGACCCACAGGTTGAGAACCACTGATATATAGGAATCCTGTATGCTAAATGAATCTCCTTGTCCAGAGAAGCCCATGTCTCCCTGTCACCTGGAACCTTGATAGTAATTTCCAGATCAAGCTGGGATTTATCGTGGACTAGTTTCTGGCTGGTGATTGTTCATAGTTTCTCCTTGCCTATATATCATTCAATCTTAAAAACAGTCTTTACAGATAATCAGGTCAGATCAGGAAAACATATTTTCCAGTTGAACAATTCCAGACATGTCTTCCATTATCCTTAGCATCCATCACATCTGGGAGGACACTAAGTTGGGGAAGACTGCTTTAATGCACCTTTCCATGATGGGATGACAAACCTGTCCCCATCTGAGAAGGTTGAGACTTCTGGCCATTATAAACCAATACATTTTAAGACAGGGGTGTCAAAGTGTCGGCCCACGGGCCGGTTTCATCATACCGGAGCCGCGCCCACCCCATTGCCGGCAATGGCAAAAAAGCTCCGATATGTCGCGCGACGTCACATGACGTCGCGAGTTTGACATGTCTGTTGTAAGGCCTCTTGATTGAGGAAATCTGCTGTAACAGGTTTTAACTTTTCTTATGCTTTTTTAAGCAGCAATGGGATAGCAGGATTAAATTAGTTTGGTTCATTTGCTGAACCACCTCCACGCCAACCTCTTACTTCAAAACAAAGCATTTATCCACTATCTTTCATTTTTCCCAACTGCCGTTCTGGGACTTGATTTGACAAAGTACACTGCAGGAAGGAAGGAAGTGGGAGAATGATGAAAAAAAGAAGGTAATGACTAATTGACAAGTTAATTTGACCTCTATGAAAAAGTCATCAGAGCTAAAAGAAAATTATAGAGTGGTTCTGGAAACATAGTGAGGAAAAACTATTGATCACAGTCTGATCACAGTATAATCCTGAAAGGAGATGCAGGCGCTGTGTTCAAAAGACAATACTCTTAAATAGCAGCCTATTTACGATGGGGAGAGAAATGGATAATTCAGCAGGTATAATCAAGTCATTATGAGATTAACAAGGGGAAAAATCAATGTGTTTTAAGAAGTGAAAAATTATAGTATGAGAAAAACTATTTTGGGTGCCCAGAGGTGTATCTAGAGGATTATCAGGGATATGAAGCTTCAAGAGCAGCAGAAAAATATCTGGGCTGTTTAAATAAAATGAACTGACATATGAAGTCAAATTAGGATTGTGAAGATGTCTGAAAAATACTTTGCTATGCTAAGGGCTGGAATGGAAGTCCTTTGGAATAAAAACTGCAGACTAACAGCACAGAGATTATGACAAATTTGCATGAACATATTGCACGCACGCGCACACACACACACACACACACACACAATATCCCCTGACATCAAAATCAAGTTCCTTCTCAGGCATATCAGTTTGTGCTGTCCTGCTCACACACATATACATAACTGTGGTTTAGTGGGTTTATTAATATTCCCCTGCAACTCCCTTCACCAAAAACCAGAACTGTCCCAATTAAGTTCAGCCACAAGCAGACCAATGCTGGTCCACAATGGCCAATGAGTCCACAAGGCACTTGAAAGTTTCCCAACCAAAATAAACCCACCCAGCAAAATTAAATCCACAACACAAGAGGGTTCACAAGGCAAGAAAAGTCCCGAGTTCACAAGGCACAATCCAAGTCAAGGCACAGTGTCAATCCAAAGTGAGGCAAGAATCACAATGACCAGAAAACACACAGCTAGGAAATGAACACGTTGTTCCCAGTGTCACTTCCATCTGTCTGCTGTCCTAAATAGACAGCTTCTGGTGCAGCCCCATCAAGAAGGGTGAGGATTTCTCCTCACAAGTAATCTGGCTGACTTTCTCTGCTCCTGCCCTTTTTTCTGCCCTACATGTTCTTGGATCAGGTGCAGAAGGCAGTTCCTCTTCCTCATCACTGATCAGCTGCAGCTGCATGCTTTCCCCACCTGAAGCCTTTGGACTGTCCTGCTGCAGCTGTGGTTCAGCCAGATCCCTCTCAGACGGCTGCTTGGAGCCATTGACCAACTCCCCTCCAAACGGGCCTGGAACTGGTTCATCTTCCTCCGAGCTGACATCTGGAGAGGTATCTGGGAAAGAGTCCAGGGGAGTCATCACATAATCCACCTTGATTTTCATCATATTCAGCTGACATTCCTGCACAAGTTTATTGGGTTGTGGTATGTCGCCACATTTCTGCAAGGTTAAGCATCTTATCAAAACAGATCTGCAAATGCCTATTTATTGTATTATACTATTTGTAATTTTTCAGACCAACTTAGTAGTCTATCCTATTTATTTACTTATTGGGCTTATATGCCTCTCCAATTGAAATCAATTCAGCAGCTTACATACCTTATTTCTATAAATAAGGTTTTAAAAAAACCTATCAGCAGTAAATCACAATTCTGCACCGCTGAATTAAAAAAACCACCTATTTTATAATGTTATTTATATCCTACATTCTGCTTATATAAGCACTCTAGGGGGCTTATTAACAAGCAGAACTAGGGACAACTGGCCAGATATGACAACGCAGAAGCCAGTAACAAACAAGGCTCCTTTCCAGATCTTCAAAGCTTCAACCCAGTCACACCCTGGAGCAGGAAAGTAGTGGAGATAACTTCCTACATCAAGTCTTCTGTACTTGTGTGAAAGCCAAAGAAAAGGACAATACCCAAGAATAGAAACTTTGCTTGTACAACTTATAATAATGGGTATCTTAGCAAGCAGCAGTAATCACAAACTTTATTCATAGAGAGCAAACCACATCTCTTTACTCAGCCATAGTGGATGGCAAGTTAGAGGACATTGTTCTGGGTAATTTCGATAACTTAACCAAACTATTTCTATCATTGTTAACTGCCCCCCAGCCAACCAGTTATACACGATCCAGAAACACATCATGCTTGAGTTAATCACAAAACAATTGTGAAGCTTGAAATTCTCTAAATCATCACTTTAAATTTTATAAAGAGAATCCAAATTTTTGTTTAATTTCTGGCCTGGTGAATCTGGAAAACAGTACAAACACTTAATCCATAAAAACAAGGAATGCTACATGAACTAAGGCTTATCAAGACTAGCATACTCTGTCTCTGAGAATGTATCTGAAACTTTCTTTTTCTTTGAAAGAAACACCACATACTTTGTGCCAAATTAGTCTTAAATTAAATGGGATCCCTCCAGATAAAAAAATATCTCTACTTTGTATGTCCTGAAATCATTTTGTTTATTTTTTAAAAAACACTGTTATACTACCTTTTAAGCAGAAGCAGAAGCAGAAGCAGAAG
>NW_015388596.1:110532-148123 GCF_001527695.2 Protobothrops mucrosquamatus
CAAAACAAAACAAAACAAAACAAAAATATGGGATGGAAAATACATTTCATAAATGTGGTATGAAATCACAGCGAATCAAAATACACCATCCTAACTAGCAAAGAGAATGGGGAAAACAGGCCAACCCAAACCTTAATTAAGTTATCAACAGCAGGAGTGGCAAAACAATTATCTTTTCACATTGAGAGAGATTGAAAGGCATTTTGTAAAAACAGATATAATTCAATGCCATAAAGCACACAAACAATTTTGTACTATAGATATATGAACAGAAGGAATCTGGCACATTATAGCGGTCTAGAAACCAATCTATATAAATAAAAATGTAAATGTTTGTTTGTTCAAAATCTTAAATCTCCGAAAGTTCTTTACCGATTGCTTTGAAATTTTGACACAACGTTGCATTCGAATACGCACGTGTTTTTATATACCTACTATTATGTAGATGTCACACCTGTGACAGGTAAAAACATGTTTTTTTTAAAAAAAAATCTCTATATCTGCACAGACAATGGAACAACAAAAAATATTGTATACCCATAAGCATTATGAAATTAAACATATTAGAAACGTGCGCTTTCTCTTTTCTTTCTTTTCCATTTAACCAGACTGAGCCACAGCAACGCGTGGCCGGGTACAGCTAGTTTCTAAATAAAAAAAGGGAAGCTGTGAAGTTTCCACCCTCCATGATACAGACGGATTTTGACTAGCATTTAGCTCTTTCTTCCAGTTCCCCCTTATCTACGTCACCAACATCTCTGCCCACCTTCATGAACTCAGCCCTTCCCTGATAAAATTCCAGATCATTAAAACATCTGAATCTTGGCAGCAGAATGAATGATAGGTTAAGTAAAACTATGCAAATGTAAGTAATTAGCAAGAACAGTTATGCCTTGTAATCAATCACCACAGCAGCAGGATGTGTCTGGAACCTCCATAATTACATTTTTTTCCCTCCCTCCAGATTTGAGAAGGGCAATTGCTGTGAGATTGCCCTGTCATCCTCTGGAACCAGAATGTAAGCTGTACCACAATGCTAAATTGTAGGCCTATTGAAAATCCACTCGCATTCCTAAAATATTCCGGAACTAAAAAAGAGATTACAAAAACTACAGAGGGAGCACCATAGATATATACTGGAATACCAACTGAGCTTCTTAAAATCGTAGCAAAAAAAAATGAAAGTCATAAATGAACGCCTGACAGATTTTAAATATTAAATGACAGGCTATAAATTATGCATCTCAAGATATCGCTTTAATGTCCGTTCTCTTTGCAGAGTTTGTGAATAAGATTTAATGACTTTTTAGCAAGAGTCTAATGCCAATCAAATGTCATAGCGTTTACTTTTTTGTGCTTTTTTTTGCTACCAAATTTTACTGTGATACTTTTGTAGTATGGTTCATTCTTCATTGCTCATGGTAGACTTAAAACAGTCCTAACCCACCCTCTCGAACAATTCACAAATCCAAAGATTCACAGAACATAGAAGGATGTCTCAATGTAAAGCTATGCTGCAACCCTGGTACAAATCCCTTAATGAAGTTAAACATAAAACACTTCCGCCATAACATCAGATAGAGTCTCTATATATGGTACACGTGTGCATTACATAATGAGTAACTTCCCCAAGTAAATCCCAAAGTTGTTTTTTCAAAAGACAACTCGACTCGTCCAAGAAGTTTCTTCAGTTCTTCTAAGAAACTTCTTGGAGCTGAAGAAGCTTCTTGGATGAGAAGAAAAACATCCTCAAGGAAAAAACAAAAAGTCCTGTTGCTTTTTTGAAAAAGCACCATTGCGACAACCATGACCTGGATGACTGAGAATCACTCCAAAGGACTAGTAGGGATGACAATGAAGAACTTCACGTATGGCAAACTATTGTTTTACTTCACTAAAGCTAAACTTTCATTCAAACCGTTTATTTCTTAAATGGTATTCCTCCCAAACTCCAAGCCACCCCCAATCATCAGATGTTCTCATATTTACATATAACATTTCCAACCGTATTGCCAGTAGCTTGGAAATCAATCAACACAAAGCTTAAAAGCAAGATGGATAACATTAAAACAAGGGTGCTTAAAGGAGGGGGGGGTCAAAATGGCAGCCGCAATCATAAAGACTGAAACTCTGACCTTTTTTACTTGCACCGCTCATATGAAAGAGGAGTTCTAACTGCATGAGCCTAGCTACCATCTTGACTTTTTAACTCCCCATCCTTCAGACACCTCTGAATTATAAGAACGTGAGTAATGATCAATACAAAACTGGACCTCCAAATCTACGTTTTGCTTATGTTGTACACAAACGGATGCTGCGAGAAAACCTCAATAAACCACATTTCAAGTCGAGCAATTGGCAATTAAACATCCAGACATTTAGTCTTTGCAACTTGGTACATTTTGCAAGGAGAGAAAAATAACTTGCCATCTCCTTTCTTCGGGAACAAGTTCCATATAAAGAATGCCCAAAGCAAAGCAAGGCATTAAAAGAAAACACTGCTGGTGATTTCCCCACAGATTACAGTTGGCTGCATACATTTAAACTGGAGGGAAGCAGAAGTTGAGCTGGAGAGCAGGGATCAATGACAAGGAAGGGGTCAGGAAGAAAATAGATGCTCGGAGTTTATTGGGAAAAGACAGAATACCTAATCTGAGTTTGGCTCAAAGATCAGCCAAGTTACTTGCTGTTTGGGGGAAACTAGTTCTACTTATTTTTGAGTGAATGCAACAGAGTCCAGGCATGATGCAGAAAATCTACCTTGTATTTGAGCAACATGTTTACCCACAATTCACTGAATCAACATTTCCTCCCCTCGATATCTATATATCTGGGTCGGGCACCAGAGTCATCCATAGGGGTTCCACGTGTGTCAAAAAATTAAAATGGGGCCTACAACTGCAAAATCAAAAACCATCTTTTTTTTTTTTACATGTAGCACACGCTCTAAATGTCTGAGCTTTAACATCATAAATGTAGCCACCATTTAACTTATTTGACATCCCCGCCAAGAATATCTCTGGTTGGCATGATGTATTGAACCATAACTAACAATACAGTTACATCTGTGCGACCAAGCTACAAAAGTGGTTGATTGTTTCATGATTTAGTGTGCAAACACAGCTTTAGACTAGGAAGCCATGCAATTAAGATTGTGCATTGGGTATTTCCTATCTCCCTTCAGGTCTAATTACTAGCTGTATATTTCAAAGTTGGGAGCCTTCAATGTCAGGTGCAAATTTGGGGAAGGGAACTGGCCCATCCTGACTCTTTTCTTAGTCTGTACCATTTCCCTGCAGCCTCCCAGTCACTGAACCTAAACTTTAAGGAAATATACAAGTAGAGAAGT
Organism: Protobothrops mucrosquamatus; assembly: GCF_001527695.2. NCBI lineage: Eukaryota > Metazoa > Chordata > Lepidosauria > Squamata > Viperidae > Protobothrops > Protobothrops mucrosquamatus. The sequence goes on from NW_015388596.1 coordinate 113,882, forward strand.
ACAAATGAATAATTATGTGTTCATGTATATTTGCCTTCATTTGTATATTCAGTTTTTCTGACCTTTAACTCATAGTATGTTGCGGTGGCAGCCATTTTGGGTTACTTCAAAGGAATCTAATAGCAAAACAAATGAACAAGTGTAGAAATAAACAGCAAACAAACTAGGGTCCCCTGAGAAGAGACACTATGAGAAGAGACACCAATGTGGGTAGCCTTGATTTACAACCAGTTGCTTTGCCACCCTCTGAAGTTATGACAGACTCCAAAAATGAGACTTATGACCTAGATTCAAAGTTCTGATGTCCGTGCTTCCCCTGTATGGTCACGTGACTGCATTCTGGGCACTTAGCAACCAGCCTGCATGGACAGTCATTTGCAATGCCCTGTAGTCAGGTGATCATGCTTTACAATGTTTTTGCCAGAAAACTGGCATTTACTTTTAATTTCTAGCAAAAACCATCGCATAGCGAAGTAGGGGTTCATTAAAAACTGCAATGTTCATTTAAGGACCACAGCATTCAATTTACAATTGGCACATTCAACAGCTGAAAAAAACCCCCGTAAAATTGGGCATGGTTATATATTGACCTTCTTTATGACCATGGTGACTTACGACCAAAATTGTGGGCTCAATTATGGTTGTAAGTCAAGGACCATCTGTACTTTTCTGTTGCATATTTTCTTCTCCATCTTTTTTGTATGGGGCAACATACAGAGCTTCATTTTCCTTAAGCATGATTCAGGACACAAGTTACGGCCAAAATGAAGCGAGCATGTAACTTAGTGTGAGATTTACATCATGACTGGCATAACTGTTATCACAAAAAGTGTTCTTTCCTGTCATCAAGTCATGGGGTAGACCACAAGTTGAGTGTATTTACTCAAATGTTGTAAAGAAATATGATAGAGCAACATGGGGCGTATCTCATGAATTTTAATCAACTAAAAAAACCATGTTCTCATGGAGAAAACTGAATATTAAATTATAAAGAACATAACATACAGTACATCTTTAAGACACATTATGTGGAGAACAGAAAAATCCAGACATCCATAACCAAAACATAATTCTCCTCTTTCAAATTGACAAGCGTTACTTCCTTCTTTAGATGCATATAAATGAGATGCCAATTTTCAAACAAATTGCCAAACAAAATAATAACAAAGTCTGAATGAGTCAGATAAATGTAACCTTACACTCGAAAACAATCACACTTAACTGCAGTGCAGCCTTTTTATTGTTTCCATTTCTCACATACTTGAGTACAGATAACCTATTGCAGCAATGTGCTTTCTCCGATACAGAAAAGTAATTCATCCACACAAAGATAATATTAATTTTCAGATGATGGTTACTAATTGGATAGTTGAGAGTATGCATCTTGAAGAAAATGAAGGATCCCACTAGAGCTTAACAGTCAAGCTGTGATGGATCTCGTCCTCTGTCAGCCACCCCACTTGGTGTCCAGGTCTCTTTGATTGAGAGTTTTTTTTTTTTGCAGCCAAATAGATGTTATAAACCCAAAGACCCCTTTCGCCCATGTTTCCTTTCACATGTTGCATTTCAGTTGAGATATGAGAATGACATGAAAAGAGCTGGAGAGGAAGACCTTGCCACTTTTGGTAAACATTACTTTCTCTTGCCAATCCCACTGAGCAAATGCCATCAACCAGGACCCACAAACAAGACACAGCTCCAGCCACCTGCCATGTTGGTCTGCTGGGACTGTAGATCTTTTTTCCCCCCAATGCCCATCCTGTATAAAACACTTTTCTACAAAAGTTGACGAAATGATTGCCACTCTATGGTTACATGTTCAAGCAGCCACACCAACCCAATTGAGGAACCTATTTTACAATACCAGTATCAACCTGACAGTTTGGAAGTTGGGGCTCAGAATTAACCGACTGAATGGTAATAGTCCATATACTCGGGGATGGACCATTATCAAGCTCTTCTTGGAAGTCATTTTACATACCTGGGAATAACCTGGGATAAGCCATGTAAACAAAGACAACCATCTTCCCCAAGATATGACAGATGGCTACCTGGGTATCATCATCTCAACTTTCCCTTTTGATTTGACTTGAAATAGATGCCTCCAAAAATCCCATAAGATAATCACAACCTATGATAGGTGAGACAACTTTCCCACTTTGCTCAGATGTTTAAACCCCTCTCTCCAAGACCCATGTGGTTTGAACTATTTCTCCTTTTCTTGGGAGGAAGATGAAGATGCAATGAAGAGGCAACATGAGGAGATAGAACCCAAACCTGAATCTTCCATTGTAGGCTTAGTCCCACCCATTTATTGGTTTTAGTCCCAAAGCCAAATCTAACAGTAATGCAGAATAGATGCCTCACTTGATAAAAGCAAGGTTACTAATCCCTATCTTAAACAACCTGACAACAACATCACAGGTAATGTTTCTAAACCAATGGCCAACTTGTGTAATTGCAAACCTAGTCTGAATTAAACCAAAATGGTTCTGATGCCATTTAGATGAAAAAGGTCTTGTTCTAAGTCAGGAGTCTTCAAATTTGGCCCTTTTATGACTTGTGGACTTCAACTCCCAGAATTCCTCAGCCAGCATGCCTGGCTGAGGAATTCTGGGAGTTGAAGTCCACAAGTCATAAAAGGGCCATGTTTGAAGACCCCTGTTCTAAGCCGTAGGCCATAAAGCATACAACATAGGTGCTATATGAGGTATGCACCTCTGTTTCAAAATTCACATCAGTGCACAAACCTTACAGTTTGAACATGTAGAGTTCCAGTTCATTTTTATATATTTTATACCAATCCAATTCAACATGTAGCTACTGTTTGATCCTCATCTGTATTCAATCACAGTTACATGTCTACAAGTAAATCTACACAATTTACTTGAGTGTTGATGTGACACTCTGCCGTTTCCATTTATAAGTTATAGAAACAGAAACAGAATATTAATGTAACCAATTTATGTATGAACACAAAGACAGATACATTTTTTTTAATCAGACCTTCTTACGGATCTTTCCTCTATTGAAGCCTTGTTTCTAGAACCAAGTTCTAAACCAGGGGTGTCAAACTGCCGGCCCGTGGGCCGGATGCATCATGCCAAAACCGTGCCTACCCCATTGCTGGCAATGGGAAAAAAGTCACGTGACGTCGTGGGTTTGACACCTGTGCTCTAAACCATTAGATACCGTAAGATATTTGGCCTGCTCCTGGTCATTCTAAAGAAACAGATTTTCATGAAAAGAGAGAGATCGACTCTAATTACAAGAATCTAGTTAACACCTCCACTTTTGTACATTCAAAATAGGTCAGTGTGAAGTTCTACAGGATTCAGTACATCTGCTAAGACAAAATGCCTTATTGGTTCCCACAACGGGTTCAACAATAAACTGCCCAACCCTGTTGTGTAATTCTACCCATAGTATATGAGTTTCTGGTTCTGTCTGTTTGACTTTGTTATTTGATCCAGTTTTCTCTACCTAAATTAACCATACAATTCAAGGCTCTGGTCTAGAGTCCCATGTGGTCTACATGGAGCTACCCTCCATGACTAAAAGGAAACTTGGTCTCCCTACTTCCTGTCTGAGTTCTTAGCTACCAAACCACACTAGTTCTCAGAAAGAGTTAAAATTTAACTTGATGGTCAAGGTGTCACTACCAGGCAAGAAGAACTGTGTATCATGGCACCATCAGTTAAGGTAGCCCTTGACTTATAGAGGGCTTTTGATGAGCAGTCGGCATTATGACAACTTTGGGATGGATGTTCTATGGCCTGTGAAGCACTTCTGAGAATCATAAAATGTCACCACACACCCCTTGCAGTCATGTGCATTTCAGGTGCTTGGCAACTGGCTTGTTTTTATGACCAGTTGCAGCATCCCATGGTCATGTGACCATGATTTACAACATTTTTTTTACCACTTTCCAGCAAAAACACCCATTCAGAAGAATGCATTTGCTTCATGAGCACTACAAAATATTGAAAAGAAAAAAAAAACAGGTCCAGTCACATGAGGAACCTTTCATTATGACTGCAATGACTTATTACTGAATTTCTGGCCCCAGAAAAGTCAAGGATTGCCTGTACTGTACTGCCAATCCCTGTCACATGAGGATGTGCAAAGGTTTTTAGTAAAAAAAAAAAAAAAAAAAAAAGTAAAGGTGCAATGAAAGAAAAAACTGGGAACTGCATTAGATCTGACTCTTCAACCCAATAAAGGATAGAGATGTTGGGAAGACTCTTTCACCATATTTCCACTTTTGGTTTTCATAAGAATAATTTGAATACGTGTGTAAGGCTAGTACATTGGAAAATGAATGCATAGGAGCCATACCCAGCTACCAATCTACAAGTATCGTATAGCATCACAGAGAGGAAAAACCTGCATGGGATATAATATGTGGCAAACTAAAATTGTTCCAGACTTTCCTCGTAGGTTGTGCAATACTTGCAAATCTTAAGACTAGTGAGCATTCTTAGATCCAGAGAGGCAGATGTTATTTTGCTCAAATAGGCACTCTTTAGCCCAAGCGACCACACCATCATTTTTCAGAGATGGAAGCATTGTAGAACAACCACGACTTTCATTCTATCCATGGCTGCAAATGACAGTTTGATGAGAGAAGCATCCAGACAGAAGCAAAACTGTCCCTGCTGAGAATCGGGAAGCTTCCCAGAAGCAGAGCAGATCAAAAGAGAATACTTGTGTGTCTTGCCTACTATCCTGTACCTTTGCATTTTTTTTTTTACTTAGTGATAACTGCCCTTTTGCATCAGAAGGGGGATGAAAGGAGACAATTAACCACTAAATGGAAAATATGACAAGCAGAAATAAACAGTTTAGTGAGAAAGACAGGCAGGCAGCCAGTTTCTGTCTGGATTCTCAGATTATCTTTTGAGGCCTTGCCTGCCGGCTATCTTGAGCATCCATCAGACAGACCACTGGTACTGGATTAACTCTATTTCCCTAGTGCTCTCTCACCTAAGAAGGACTTCTTCGGTAGTTTTACAAGAGGTTTTTCCACCAGTTATTTTAGTCTATAATCCTTCCATGAGTGGGTTTTTAAGATGGTTTTAGTTACTGTAACTCAGAGTGTTCTTTGTAGTTTAGAATTTGGAGAGGGATCAACTTGGAATTAGTCAGGGTCTACAGTTGTTCTTATTTTCTTTGCTGTGCTACTGCAGGACGAAGGGCATTGGAGAAATAAAATTAGTTGAGGAGGCTACTTTTATTTAAGCCTAACTTAACAAGAGCTTACTTTCCATTAAATGCTGGAACTGAGTACCTCTTACTTACTAAACGCATCTATTGGAGAATGTAGAGGCTTTGGAGGAAAGGTCTCTAAAGTCTAACCTGTCCTCATGACCTAACTCCCAGAGGTGTGGGCTATCTGCACTAAGCAAGATACAGAAGTGTTGATTTAAGATGCAAGCTGTCAATGTGGCACCCAGAAACACTAGAACATCACTTAGGATACTATAGACCAGGGGTAGGCAACCTTGGCTCTTTTATGACTGGTGGCCTTCAACTTCCAGAATTCCTGAGCCAGCCATGCTGAGGGGAAGGGAGAGGTTTCTAAGCTGAGCCATGCTGGCTCAGGAATTCTGGGAGTTGAAGTTCACGAGTCATAAAAGAGCCCAGGTTGCCTACCTCTGCTATAGACAGACTCCCAGGACATATACAAAGAGATGGGTGAAATCTTTCAAGGTCACCAAAACAGATAATCTGTTTTCACATAAAGTCTCATGAGATTTTGGCACAGTACAACATTGTGAATTTACACAATGGTGACTGCTGATTCTTGACATAAGAATGGTAGCTTCTTCTGAAGATTGATAGTTTCTGAGGTGTCAGGGGCCTCTCTGCTTGCCAGCTACAACTGGGCGATGGGGTTAATAACCAGAACCTCCCCAGTCAACCAGCTGGGGCTTCCTTCTCTGTGGCTGAGTTTCAGTTAACCCTTGGAAGCATGAGTCCCTTCCAAACCACCTATAAATAAGTGTTTAAAGCTAGCCTGGTTGGGGACCCTGTAGGTTTGGTTTGGTTTAGTTTTCTTCCCATCTCCATTGCACCCAACATGTCAAGTTGTTCACTTGATAGCTTCTGAGATATCCCTTGTTAAATGGGAAAGGACAATTTTTCCCTCTGACTTACAAACACAGACTGGTTTCTGAGAAGACCACTGGCTACTTTTTTGACAAGTGATCGTTTTCTGCCCCTTCAGTTCAAATGCAGGCTGGCATTCAAATGTCAACGAGTCTCCGTGGCGAAATGTTGACCCTTCTCTCTTGCCATATGCTAGCATTCCAGGATCTCCACAGCTTCCCTGGTCAATTTCTAGAAGAAACACAAATAAAGATACGAAAGTAGGGAACATAAAGGAAATCTTTGCATGCAATCTTTTACCTGGCAGTTTACTCTTGCTATCATAAGAATTCTTTCCATAAGGGTTAAAAACACCCACACCCACATGTATAATAAAAATAAGTCAGGCATATTTGCTTTCATAAAGCTTTGGGAAAACTTCTAATGTCCTGGCAGAAGAAGTCAGCTGTAACGAAGGACCAATGTATGACCCTCCCAGCTTCTGGTCACATCCTCTACTTAGACTATATTCGTCCTTTGATCTTGCAGGCAATTCCTGGGAAATTAGTCTGTATATAGAGTTGGAAATAGAAGAAAAAAATTTTAAAAAGCGGGACTTGAAGTAGAAGTCACAAAAGACTCTGTACCTGTCATTCTTCTTTTTTTAAAGTTTATAAACTTCAAGAAGTTGAAGGGGAAAAAAAGAAAGAAAGACAAATGTACCAAATCTCCCCTGAAGATAAAGCTATTCAAAACTGCCATCTGAATCATTGAAATGATATGAATATTTTCCTTCTGTTCTTCTCTGGTTGCCAGGTTGAGGAGTTGATAGATTGCATTGATAAAATGTAATTTGCTTGGGTTTTATTCTAGGGTGTGGCTCAAAGCCAACCATTTTGGCTTGCCAAACACTGAATTATGTCTTAGAGCAGGGGGTAGTCAACCTTGGCTCTTTTATGACTCGTGGACTTCAACACCCAGAACTCCTGAACCAGCCATGCTGGCTCAGGAATTCTGGGAGTTGAAGTCCATGAGTCATAAAAGAGCCAAGGTTGACTACCCCTGTCTTAGAGTGTTGCGTTATTGGGGTTCATTCAGCAGAGAAATGAGGTATCAGCATCCAAAGTGGAAGAAGTGCTTCTGACTTGGTATGGGGGCACCTGCTGTGCCTGTCAACTCCACCTTAAAAGGAGACCCCTTTTCCTGCTCTTACATGCTAACTGCAAAATTCACGAACAATACATATTTCAATTCAGGGAATGTCAAGGGCATAGATGTCCTTGACAGGCAGAGTAAAAGGGTATACGAGAAGCACTTTTCCCATTTCAGATCCAAATACCTGCAGATATCTCTCATCAGGGACATTCATTGGGTGTGGTCAAAAAAGTCAATATTGTGGCCCAAACAATGCCATCAAAGTTCCATCTGTTTGTTTGTTTTTTAAAATTAAAAGTTTGCAGTGTACATGAAAATAGACAGAGTTTCCATTGCATTATTGTGACTGCTGTCTTGTCTTTTTTTTAAACCATACCCTGTGAAGACCTATGCCTCTCTTTAATTACGGTAAGCCTGGACAAGCAGGAAATGTGGGCATTCCTGCAGTATACGGGATAGGCTGAAGAGACAATTAAGGCAGCAATTCTCTTGAGGGTTTCTTTTAGATATCCAAAACTCTGCTTGTGTCGCACATAAAACGTTGGTTTGTGTTTTTTTTCATACCCTGCAGTCATCCCGGCCATTTTTCATTATCCACTTTGCTTTTTTGTCATTTGAGAAAACCAATGAGAAAAATCTTAACTCTCTTTCTCTCTTTCAAATTTCTTTTGAGAGATCTTCTTTAAAGAGATTTTTTTTTCAATTATTGCAGATTTGCAGTGATCCATTATTTATTTCGATACAAGCTGGCTGGCAATAGGCCTTTTCCCTCTTTTTTCCCTGAATGACATTGAACTGAATCCAGAAAAGCGACAATCCTTTTGCCAAAGAAGCTAGGCACAAAGACGGCAATGACAAAATTATTGAGGGGGAGGGGGGAGAAGAGTGTGAGAATTCCTTTCTCCTGCTAAGATGGCCTCATTCTGACAGGAGGCTAAGCCATATTGTGCCCTACTTGCTTCTGACATAGCCTGTTATATAAAAACACTACTATGATTAAAAGTCGCAGTTAAAATGTCCCAGGTAGTATTATGGAAGAAACACAGCCTTTGTGGATGTTGACCCACAAATTTATTATAATGCCTACTTGTAGATTAAACCAGAAATAAAATAATATTTTTAAAATACTTGGCTAATTGGTGCATGACATCTTCCCTGTCTGAGCATCCTGACTGCATAACCAGACTGGTGGTGGAGTTACCCAGGTTTATGGCTCCAGGAGACTTCAAGTTGCCTTTTCTGAGAGTTCATGGGTACATGAGAACCATGGACCAGAGATGTGATAATGCACCGGATCTGCTCTTTGTTCAGATCTGGAATTGGAGGAGTTCTCTGTTACTCCCTTGTCACAGTCAGATCACTCCCTGGTAGCCACTGAGGTTCTCTGTTGCCATTCTCACTACAAAAAGATGGGACTTTCAATCAGAACATCCCAGGGAACAAGCAATCCTGACAGGTTCCAGAAGGATCTTGGGAGTTGTCCCATGGTCTGTTTGAGGCTCTAACTGCTGCCTGGAATGAGGGAATGGTGGAGGCTTTGGATTGGATCACAACCATGTGACTTTTATCCATCTATAGCAGGGGTGTCAAACTGCCGGCCAGCAGGCTGGATGCGTCACCCGGAAGCCACGCCCACCCCATTGCCAGCAATGGCAAAACCGTCCCGATACGTTGCGCGACATCATGTGACGTTGCAAATTTGACCTGTCTGATCTATAGAATCCACCATTCCTCCAAGTGAAAAGATTGATGCCAGTTTTCCAAGGCAGGCCAAACTTGGAAACCAAGGACAAGTAAGACACTGCTACATTTTAAGGTTATAATAACAAAATCCTACCAATCGTAATGTGTTTTCATAAGAAGTAGGGAGAGTCATGTCTGAGAGTCTTTCTGAGATTACATTTCTGCACCAAACTCCAATTTCTTGTACTTGATATTGTCTTGGTTGTGGCTCATGATTCATGACTTCTGCTCAAAGAGCAGATGCCAGCTGTGGCCTGGAGGCCCTTTGGTTAGCTTCATGTTGTGTACTATTTGTACCTGGCCCTGGATCAGGAGGCTCTCTTCTCAATCACTTCCACCCTGGACACATCATAAGTGGATTGCTGTCATGTGGTTTACATGGGACTGCCTTGAAGAGCATGAGGAAGCTGCAACTAGCGCAAAATGCAGTGGCACAGAGAGTTATGTCCACTCCTCAACACGCTATATCTCTGTTTTGTCAGCTGCACTGGCTGCTAGGATGCTTCTAGTTTCAATTCAAGGAGCTGGTAAGGACCTGTAAAGCTCTACAGAGCATGGGATCAGGCTATTTGAGGGATTCTCTCCCCCTGGTTACATTTACCAATCTCAGCATAACTGGCAGGGGAGACATGTTGAAACAAGAAGAGAATCTTTTTTGCCGTGCCATCCGCCCTTTGGAACATCAAACCAACCAGCTTTTGGGAAAGCTCTGAAAACATGACTCTGCCATTGTGCTTGGAGGTCAGCTAGTAGTTGAGAGCCTGTTCAGTGACTGTGAGGGTGATTTTTCTATTTTTAATGTGTTTTTATTGAGGGTTTGTAGGCCTTTTTTATTCATTGTTTTTTTGTTTTTGTTTTGGCTAGTGCTTTAATTGTTGTGAGTTGCCCAGAGTCACTGAGATGAGATAGACAGCTATACAAAATGAATGAATGAATGAATGAATGAATGAATGAATGAATGAATGAATGAAAATGAAATAGGTAGATAGAAAATGTATGGCATGGCACAGTATGACTTTCAAAGAAGAATGGGGAAGAAATTAATCACTACCTACAGTTATTCTCTTGGGATGTTCCAATTGTACATGCTGCACTACTTTTTTCCTACAATTTCTTGTGAAAGAAGGCAGAGCATGACCTTCCCAGGCCTGTTTTCGAATCAATTGTCCTCACAGAAAGCTAATTTTGAAGCTTCAGTCATGAAAAGACTCAGAAATGTTTCTCTTAGCTTGGGGAGGAACAGAGTAAATGGAATGTAGAATGTCTGCTTAGTGCTAGTCAAGTGTTCTGGTTCGCTACCTTATAGTGACCTGAAGGATAATAATAATAATAATAATAGCTGGGTAAAAATGGCAAATCCAGTCTAAACATTTGACCGACTGGGCATTGACCCATGATAAAAATAACTACGATGCATTGAAATATCCGCAAGAAATACAATTTGCCTGCAAGCCAGAACTGGTAGGACCACAAAATAGACAAAGTAATAGAAAACAAAGAAAGTAAAATGTTCTAGGAGTTCAGAATTTAAACAGAGAAGCACCTGTCAGAAAACATGCCAGACTTAACAACTGTCGATGGGAAAAGCAAAAAAGTCTGGAGAATGGGCGTGGCAGTACCTGGAGACAACAGAATAAAAGAGAAAAAACTAGGGAAAAAATAGAAAGACCTGCAAATAGAAGTAGAACGATTGTGACAAAAGAAAGCAGAGAGAGTACCAATAGGGACAGTTGCCTCAGATGCAATCCAAAACACCTGCAGCATCACGAGAAGACCATCGGCACTAACCAAAATCGCCAGTCAAATGCCAAAGGCAGCTTTACTTAGGACAGCTCACATCCTCTGACAATATCTTTAATACCATCAAACAATATCTGCCTATCCCAGGTAGAATAAAAAATGCCAAATCCAGTCTAAACATCTGGCTGAGTGCAACCAACGATGATGATCACCATCATCATAGAAAACCTGTGCACTGACAAAATTGCCATCTGTCAATGATAAAGAGCCACACTTCAAAAAACACACCTACTATAACGATATATCACAGCATCCTAGCGTCTTGGGAAGAACTCAGTGTGAATGAAGTCCAGTGCCAGGTAAACAACTGGAGGCTGTGGTTTCGTGCTGTTGCATGTATAAAAATAACTGTAGTTGGTGATAATAATTATTTAATAATTATATAAGATGCTAATTATAAAATGTTTTGTGTTTTATTTTTTATATTCGTAATGCTCATATCATTATGTCTACCTTATAGCATACATATAAGATTGTGATAATTTTTACTAATCAAGTGAATTAAAACAACTATAAATGATTAAATAGTTGAAATTATTAACAATTTATTTAATAATGTATCATACTGTGATGATACTTTTTTCCACAGGGAAACATGATATATCTGCCTGACTGTGCACCTAACTATCATCATCAACGTTGTCGCCTTCTTCTTCTTCATCAATCATCATCATCATCCAAGGGAGAGAAGTGAGAGTACTTATTTATGGGACTATCTCCCAAATTGTTCTGGCGGGAAGGCCATGCTCTGTCTGCAGTTGGCTAAAGAGTGTTGGCTAGCTGGACTAAAGAGAAGACGCCTTTCTGATGGGGCTGTGGCATACACCCTTTGGAGCTTCATGACCTCTGAGATAAAATTACTCCTGACCCAACTGGCCTTCTGCAAGGCCCTGAGAAGCTAGGTTTTTTCCCCCCAGGTCTGGGTCCCCAGATACGGCATACAGCACATCTCTTAACTGTGTTGATGGTCATTTTATGAAGTTCGGCGATTATGAGTTTTGATACTGTGCATTTTATTCATTTTATCTAAGACACTTGCAGGCAAGGATGTGAGATGGGCAGCTATATCAACTGAATAAATAAATGCATAGCCTTTCATGACTAGTTTGTGAATGCAATTTTATACATTTTCCCCTTCTGCCAGAGGAGAAGGGGATGAGAAGATCAGAACAAAGAACAGAGGTATAAATAAGCTAACTCTTGCCTAATATTGTAGGAAGATGCCCTACGATTGAAGAATAGGAATGTCCAAAGGTCACAACAAGATCATTCTGGTTCTCTACAAAATAGTAAAATGGGGAGCTAGGAACTTTTTGATAGGTAGAACTTTTGTCTAACTTGTTATGCTGGGATTCACTTTGACCTTCATAATCTTGAACTGGGTCTTATAACACACCCAACATTCCATATAACTGCAACTTGCAGTGAATATGATAGGGACAAATTTGTTTCGGAATAATGTTACCTATACAATCTTGGAGTTTTGAGAAATTTTCAAAGGCTTCAGCTTCCTTTAGAATATAGTCTGAAAACAAAAAATGACAAGTCTGGTCATTTTATGTTTTTCCCTTCGACCGAAATGTAGAATTTCTGAGGGTGATTAAACACGCACTGAAAATCAAGGACAAAAAAAAAAAAATTGAAACATTGTCCAAACAAATTCAGTGCAAAGGAGAGAAAAATAAGTGTTCCTTTTTTTGTAGATAACTAAATGCAGAGCAGGGCATGAGACATCCTGTCTGTCAGCTGCTATTAACAGTTGCTGCCTCAGAATAGATTGGACGAATTTCTCACTGCATAATATGAACACAAGCAGCCCCTGGAAAATCAATACAACTCTTATAGGTCTTTGCATCATCTTCCGGAATCTGTGCCCAAAATATACAATGGAAGGGAGAATGTGTTAGAAGCTGAACAAACTTTTCAGTTCAGCTTGGGTTGTTGATGCTAAATGGAAACATCCAAGGCTTAGAAGAAGAAAAAGAAGTGAATGAGTTTCACCTCAATTATCATCCTTAAAATATTAGGATTTATCACTAACTTTTAAATGACCACTAATGCTGTCCTAGCTGGAAAGGGAGAATTCTACCCTAAGACATCAATCATCAGTTAGAACAATTAACCAGTGGAACAACCTGCCTCCAGAAGTGGTGAATGCTCCAACACTGGAAGTTTTTAAGAAGGGACTGGACAGCCATTTGTCCAAAATGGTACAGGGTTACCTGCCTGAGCAGGGGGTTGGACTAGATGACCTCCAAGGTCCCTTCCAACTTTATTATTATTATTATTATTATGGATCATCGCACAGTCAGCCAGATGTTCAGACTGGATTTGGCATTTTTGTCTACCTATCGAGTCCTTACCCAGGACCTGGGATAGGCAGATGTGGATGTTTGATGGTATTACAGATATCGTCGCAGGATGGAAGCAGTTCCTAGTAAGGCCGCCTTTTGCAATTGACTAATGTTGAATTTGTCAATGCCAATGGTGTTCAAGTGGTGCTCAAGTTGTTTTGGGATTGCACCCAAGGAGCCTATTACTATTGGTACTACCCTTGCTTGCTTTTGCCACAGTCTTTCTATTTCTATTTGTAGGTCTTTGTATTTTGTTATCTTTTATTATTATTATTATTATTATTATTATTATTATTATTATTATTGTTGTTGTTGTTGTTGTTGTTGTTGTTGTTGTTATTATTATTATTATTATTATCTTCTCCCCTAAGTTAAATAATGTAAAGCAAACTACAAATATGCACAAGAGGACAGATTTGAATCCTACAAAACATCACAACTTGAGGACCTGAGTAATAGTTTCAGATCAATATGCATCAACATAAATAAAAAACAGGAAAAACCTTGACTGCATATTGACATTTTGACCCCATCCTGTGTTGGGAAAAATCAGTTCTCAAATGAATGGAGCAGTTTAAGACAAATTAAGACATAAAGAATGTGGCCTTGCAGTATCTAGCTCACAACGGCCAGTTTATCAAAATATTTCCATTGGAACCCGGAAACTGAAGGTGCAAATGAAACAAAGACTATTGTTTTCTGTAGAAAGCAGAAGGGCAGGAAATCTATTACTGAGATCTATTACTTTATTACTTATGAATATGTATGCGTGCATAATTCCCCCTCCATTCTTTACATTACTGTCCCCTCCATTCTGAAAAGTCTAAATATCAGTGCATCTCTTCATTTGCAGAGGTGACTCACTAATCTTTTGTGGGGTCCCCTCCATTACGTACTGTTTAATAAAGACTACAATGAGTCTTGATTATTTGCTTTGGGTCCTGCATCTGGATTCCACACCTGCAGACCCCTGTTTCAGATCCTTGAAGAATAAGAGGAAGGAGTGAAGATCCTCAATCTTCTATTTTCACCTTTAAAACTCTTCTTCTTCTTTAAATGAAGATATAATCTCAGGGTTCAAATGGGGCCTTATCCTTTCCAGGGCCACATTTCAAGATTCTGTTCCAAAAGCATCCATTCCTTGATTCCAGGCTATTGTCCCTAGCTGTGTTATATGGCTAAAAACAACATTCCCCCGTTGAAATTGGGATATGACTAGAAAAGGGTGCATTGAAGTATTTTGAAGACCACAGAAAGAGATCAAGCATCACTGAAATTTAGTGCATGCTGCAAAGAGTTTTTCACTACAGATGTAAATTTTCTCATTGAGAAAAAAGGGGAACAACTGTTCTACACATTCATAAACCACTGACAAGCTTTACATCTTTAAGATGAAACAATTCTAACACAAACTTGGAGGGGATGAAGTTCCACTTATTTCTGGTTAGAAGAAAAGCAGAACATTTTATTGTGGGACTCCGGTAGGGGTGCAGCTTATCTTGACCCACATTTTCATATTTCAGTTTTACAAAGGAAGCCTCATAAAGTCAAGGAGGGGGGGGGAAGTAAACCAACTTAAGCTCCAGATGGCTGGAGCAAAATGTCAAGCTAGCAATGTGAGTTGTTGCCCCCTTTTAATCTTCACTCTATTAAGTTTTGAAATCATTAAGAGTTCAATAACAGCCAGTCTGGAAGAGTGACAGAAAGCAAGGGAAGAAGTGTGGGGGAAATACAGTAAAAATAATTATCATTTGCATACTTGACAAATGTTCACCTCAAAGATTCAGAAACGTAGAATGCGTTTCATGCAGGGAGCCATATTATCTGTCTATTTCAGCAGAAACCATTTGTTTTCATCTATTTCTTTTGAAAAGTAGATGAAGAAAGTGTCCAATCTAGGAGGAATGGCTGCAAAGTAATGAATAAAATAATGGGACAAAAGTTGACTTGTTCTGCTTGTAACTGAAGACCAGCAGAAGACATCCATGAACACCAACTAGCAGTCATAACAAAACTCCTTAATCTCACAATAACCTAGGCAGACTCAATCATAATGTAGTTTCGACTGGAAAACTGTGAGCATCCTAGACCAGGGGTGTCAAACTGCCAGCTCGCGGGCCGGACACATCACGCAAAAGCCGCACCCACCCCATTGCCGGAAATGGCAAAACTGTCCCAATACGTTGTGCAATGCCACGTGACACCGCGAGTTTGACATTTATTTATTTATTTATTTATTTATAATAAGACTTATATGCCGCCCTTCTCCCCCATGGGACTCAGGGCGGCTCACAGCATATTAAAAACAATACAAAACATTTCCCTATAAAAGCCAATTAAAAACCAAATATTTGTAGCTGTGTCTTGTTTAAAATCATTAAAAATTGTCCCTATTTAAAAATTCACCCTAGGTCNGGTGGTAACTAACACCTTAAAGCGTACCCGGAAGGCCACTGGCAACCAGTGCAGCTCGCGCAGCAGCGGCGTTACATGGGAGCGACGCGTCGCTCCCAACACCGCCCGCGCGGCCGCATTCTGGACCAGCTGAAGCCTCCGGATGCTCCTCATGGGGAGCCCCATGTATAGAGCATTACAGTAGTCCAGGCGGGAGGTGTCATGTCTGTCCTAGACTAAGCTAAATCCAAAAATGCTATGGAATTCCTGGAAGCTTAGGATTCAGACAAATCTGCCATCAGCAGACACATAGAGATAAACTCCATGTTCACACCATTCATAATAGATTATTAAAAAAATAAATAAAAAGGAAACAGACCAGAATACAGTCTCTCCAGCATTCTATACCCAGGTAAGCAGGGATTAACACCAGACAAAAAATCTAGCAGAAAACAATACCTTAATCAAAGACTATTCAGGAGAAAATCCCCTCCCCCATACATACACCTACCCCAATACTAGTCAGGCAAATTACTGTTTCTAAACAGGGAACAAACCCTACACTCACTAGGACTGATGGTGTTACCTAGTCTAGCAATGAAATTATCTTCTTTTAGAAGTTTTAGCTAGCCCAGTTCATAACTGACTTTGGTTAATCTCAGAAAATGTGGTTGGTCCTTTGGTGGAAGTTCCCAGAAAAGTCTGGGATTGGTGATTAGATTAGAAAGTTGAAGAAACATCCAAGAGGGTACTACAATTAAACTCTACTCGTATCACTGTCAAGAAAAGAGCATAGACATGCCTGCATAATCATGGACTTTATTTGAACTTAGACATTTTACTACATTTCCCATCCTATAAAAATATTAGGGTGTTCACTTTGGTCAGATGTTTTTTTTTTTTCCTGTCATTTTAGGAAGAAAATTATCTTCAGTCCAGCCTGTATTAAGGCACTGAAACCCATTTTTGACATTGTCTACAAAATGTGGGAGATATCAGGAAATAGAGCAGCAAAACAACCAATCAGCTAAGGACTTAACATCCCTTTCTTTCATTTTTTGCTCCCCACTAGTACTTCTGAAAATACTACTTCTGAAAGTACTGCTTAGCTGCAAGAAATTACAAGATGCTACCATACCCAGAATGTCATCAGAGGTACAGCTCAACTCAAAGAATACTTGATTTTTGAAGGCTTTAATTAGTGGAATTAATAAACTAGACCTTATATTCATGTGTGTGTTTGTGCAAAATATATCAATCTTGGTTGCCTTTGAAAAGCTCACCAGAACCTGGTTGGTTCGTGGATGGGAAATCTGGAGGTAACACTCGAGCTTATGGTAGGATGGAAGTTGAAGAAATATTGAGAAAGACAAGAAATTGTAGGAATGCATCCATGAGATGTCCAAATAAATGGCCAAAGCTCAATAGATCTAGAGAGGACCATGTTGGAAAAACAGTCCTAAAATATGTAGGTTGGTTTCTTGCCATCATTGATTCTCATAACCCCCAGCAAACTTTAAGAAGCATCAAATCCAGCTTGTAGAAAATCCCACTGATCTGGTTCAAATGAAAGGACATTTGCCTCAGGGAAAACAGGTTGCATGGATTGCAAACAGAAACAAGTTGTGTAGAAGGAGTGCTGATGTATGCTTGTGTCACAAGATAAAAGGCTGCTCTGAAATACATGGAAGAGTTCATCCTTTTTCCTCCAAGATCAGCCTTTTGAATAAGCCATGAGCTGACTTTAATTGTACCGTTCTATTCTTCGGCGTCATGTTTTCTCTCTGGAAACTGACAATGGGGTATTACGATTTGGGTTGTGACCCTAGCACACACAAGTAATGGGAAGGCTTTAACTACTTGCTACAGTTCTCATTCCAATTATTTAATTGTATTGGCAGCACCTCATCAGTTTTAACTGGGTTCAAACGCTAAACAGAGTTGAGTCTGCGAAGGGCTCTCTGCCTGGAAGCTGACATTGCTTGGGTAAGGGGCCACTAGAAAAACCCAGGGTTGAAATCTTCATTAGGAAGTCCCTCCATCCCAAAATGAAAATGCTACTGCAAACATAATAAGTATGTGTTGATGAAATCACGAAGGTTCAACCTTAATTTGAAGGATAATTTACCTTAAAAAAAATCTTAAGCTTTAAGCTTTCAGTCCTCACTGGGTGCAATGAAGAGCTGCCTATCCCCTCCAAGGTCCCTTCCAACTTTTATTATTATTATTATTATTATTATTATTATTATTATTATTATTATTATTATTATTATTATTATTATTATTATTACTATTATTATTATTATTACTACTACTACTACTATTATTATTATTATTACAGCTACCTCAACAATGCTGAATGAAATCCCTTCTCTTATCCGAGAGCATCTTTCTTTTAGAGACAGAATATTGCTTACTTTATTTTTAAGATGAGCAATTTCATCTCCTTTTGTGATGCTAGTGCAGAACCCACTAGTGTAAGATACAAGATGCTGTAATCTTCAGGTGCGCTGGATTCCAGCTCTTAGCCATGGGACTAAGAGGACAGGAAGTCTAACATATTTAGAGGGTATCAGATTGGAGAAACTATGCATATATTTAATCTACTGCAATGAACCTCTCTCTCTTAAAGATATGCCTTGCTTTGCAACCATTAATTGTGTGATCATTTGAAGTTATTGCACTGCTGAAAAAGGTGACTTATGACAGATCCTCACATGTATGATTGTTGCAATATCTCTGCAGTCAGATCGTGGGTCTTCAAACTTGGCCCTTTTATGACTTGTGGACTTCAACTCCCAGAATTCCTCAGCCAACGTGCCTGGTGGAGGAATTCTGGGAGTTGAAGTCCACAAGTCATCAAAGGGCCAAGTTTGAAGACCCCTGAGTCAGATGATCAAAATTTAAGCCCAGAGCAACTAGTATACATTTATGATGGTTGCAGTATCCCAGGGTCACATGATCACCATTTGTGACCTCCCAGCTGGCTTCTGACAAACAAAATCAATGGGGGAAGCCAGATTCAGTTAATGACCACATGCTTCACTTAACAACCATGGCAAAAAAAGGTCATAAAATCAACTGTGACTCACTTAACTTGCTTAAGCAATGGAAGTTCCTGTCCCAATTGTGGTTGTAAGTTGAGAACTACTCATATTGACATGTACTGTCCTTCATTGTTACAAAGACCTACCTATACCTTTTCTTGTCAAAAGATCTCCGGGTAAAGTAGTTGTGGATTGTGGTCTGTAAAATAAGGAATCAATGCAGAAATTTGATTTACCTTCATAGGTTGCTTTGAACCCTAGTAGGTTCCTCACGCTATCAGTCTGGAAGAGGAGCCACATCTGGTGTTGAGTGCTGACAATCAGATCAGGGACGGTTGTACCTGTTAAACTGTCAAGAAAAAAAAGAAACTAATGCAGCAGCAACAGTAGCAATGATCAATTGTAGAGGTATCTTGAGGACGGAAGAAACAGCTCCTCCTCAAAGAGAACATATTAAAAGAAGTAAATGCAATGTTGCTAACATGTCTAGTAGAGAGAGGGAAGGCTTTTGTTGGGATCAGCTATCAGTTGCTCCACTTCTTTGCCAAATGTCTGGAACAAAAACTAGTAGTATTTATTTCTCTAAGGCTATCTCTACTATTAGGTAGATTGTGGTGGCCATTTTACATAGCAGATGCTGAGTTCACAAGGAATGGATTTTGGAGGACTGAATTCTGCATATTCCTCCCACATTATTAATTTGCAAATCCCCAGAACTGGCAGAAAATGCTGTTGTATCATCCTAAATTGACGTACATGATACATATGGAATGCAGGAACACAATCTTGTATTTACAACAGCCCTGATGCTTCATCTCAAGTCAAGCAATATAATAACCATCTTGCTAATTAGTAAGACCTGTTGCATCTTCTTGCTCTTTCTCATGCTGTCCCCTACTTTGATAAATGGATGCATATTTCCAATGTAGTTAGATTTCCAAAATGAAGTAACGGGTTTCCTACACCCATAAGCCAATGCAATAATGTTCCACAATAGAATATAAGAGCCAAAGATGAGCTATGTAGATCTTTTCAGGATTACATCATAATTCCTTTCTTTCTGTAATCAATTCTTTCTAATCATCAAAGCATAAGTCACAAGGTCCCTCAATTTCCAGTAAGCAGCAAAAGATGAAGTTCATTGCCCTAGAATGATTCCCTAGGAAAGTTCATCTGCCTAATCAATATGCATTATAGATGAACACACACATAAACAGATATGCACGCACACACACGCACACGCACACACCCACACCAGATTTATATGGAACCAGATCTGAAGAATTTTTCTTATCTTATTAAATTTTCTTTTTTGTCTACCGACTGCTTTATATGAGCTCTATTTTTTTTATTCCTATTTTAACATTTAAGGAAATCATTTTATTAATATGTTATCTTATTGATTATAATATTTTGATATTTGTTCAGCTATTGTTGTTTTTTTAAAGCGTTTTGCAAAATGAAATGCCCATCCTGTTCAGAATGAGGATAAAAGAACAAGCCTATGTAATTTAAACAGAAGATCTGTAGCAGGTGTATCTCAAAGCAAGATTATGTACGAGATAAACATTTACATATCATTTTGGAACACCCTTGCTGAAATCTCCAGATAAAGCTTTTTAAGTGGCTTGAAATTCTATTATTCTGTCTGGTGAAAAAGAAGGACTAGGAGCAACACAATAGCAGTGTCCCAATATTTGAGGGGTTGCCACAATAGGGTTGCCTATTTTCCAAAGGACCAGAAGGCAAGACAAGAAACAATGGATGGAAACTAATCAAAGAAAGAAACAACCTAGAACAGGGGTGTCAAACTGTCAGCCTGCAGGCCGGTGTCAACATACCGAAGCCGCGCCCATTGCCGGCAATGCAAAAAAAGTCACGATACATCGTGACACGTCACGTGGCAAGTTTGACACCCGTGACCTAGAACTAAAGAGAAAATTCCTAATAGTGAGAACAATTAACCAGTGGAGCAACTTGCCTTCAGAAGATGTGGATGCCCCATCGCTGGAGGCTTTTAAGAAGAGACTGGACAGCTCCTTGTCTGAAATGGTATAGGGCAAGGGTAGGCAATCTTGGCTCTTTTATGACTCGTGGACTTCAACTCCCAGAATTCCTGAGCCAGCCATGCTGAGGGGAAAGGGAGAGATTTCCATGCTGAGCCATGCTGGGGGTTGGACTAGAAGATCTCCAAGGTCCTTTCCAATGCTGTTATTCTGTTAAATCAATCACTGTCCTCATAAGCATCACTGTTCGTCCTGATTTTTTTTTTCCTGACTGGTTGTATCTGATGGAAACTTTGGGGGATAACATTTGGAAGTTGCTTGGCTATTATTCATTTGCACTTTCCCAACTATCTCTTTAAAGCATAGATTAATGACATATTTTTTAAAATACTTGAATATGGCACTGGAAAATCCTTAATCTAAAGAGGATAAGCTCTCACAACTGCCAGTCTTTTTCTGTACCCCTTTTTTTTTACCTGATGGAGTTGCAAGAATGGAATTGAGAAGAGCAAAAGTTAGAAGTAAGTCCTATCTTTATTCTACTATTCTCCAATGAAACACATGCCTCCTCCGCCTTTTGTCCAAAAAAGGGACAATGCTCTATAATCCAGAAATTGGAACTTTGCTCCAGCCGGTGTAATAGATAGTCCTTGCAACAGATAGGGTCATTTGTGAGATGACCACTTTTCTGCAAGGACCGGTCCCCACAAAGACCAACACAACTTAAGTCTTCTGTCGTGACAAGACTTGGTAGTTGTTCATAATAAATCTAGAAGGAGCAGCTTCCTTATCAATTTCAGCAAACCATAGTGGCACAGTGGTTAGAATGCGGTACATTAGGCTACTTCTGCTGACTGCCGGCTGTCTGCAGTTCGACAATTCAATTCTCATCGGCTCAAGGTTGACTCAGCCTTCCATCCTTCCAAGGTCGGTGAAATGAGGAGCCAAATTGTTGGGGGCAAAATGCTGACCCTATAAACCACTTAGAGAGGGCTGTAAAATACCGTGAAGCGGTATATAAGTCTAAGTGCTAGTGCTGTTGCTACATCAGAAAGGTTTTGGGGAGAAGTCCTATGCATCCATACAGCCTGATGGGAATCACTGTGAATTTTTATGGATTAGTAGAAATAAATGCCACGAACATGTATTCGTTCAAATGAATTTTCAAAACAATCTTGGGTAGGTGAAGAGTATCAGATTTTGACAGGCAGCTTTTCTCGCTTAGATTAAAGAGTGTTAAGACACTTTTAAGAAGTGGATCCAAAATTCAACCTGTAAACTCAAAGTGAAGGCCAGAACTTCATTGGACTTTTTAATTGCATCCTTCTTTTTTTGTTTTGATTGGAAACTACCATTTTTAAACTCCACGTAATTGTCTCCATTTCTTGGGCAATTTGGAAGTTTCTCTACCAAAGAAGAATGGCCAAATGTTTTAAGGGGTAAATTTTTACGCAGACAAGAACTTGGTATTTCAGAATCCAAGTATAAAATACTGGAATTTAGAATCACATTTTTAAATGCTTCATCCAATAGAAAAAAGTCAAAATAAAGTGAAAAATGAAACAAAAACAACAGACCTCCCCCCCCCCCCGAAAAATAAACAGCAGAGCAGGGATAAAATATGACTGTGAAAAATGTTGACTGTGATATGATTTTTGACTTGTTGGGAAATACCGGAGCACATTTGAATTTCAACATCTTTTTTTTTTCATATTAAAATCTATTAAGTCGCTTATATCGTCAAAGTGTTTAAGAGGAGTTTGCGGTTAAATTGTAAACAACAATAAGACATTAAATAAAAGAAAAATAATATAAAATAAAAAAATAATACAACAGGGAAACAGACTAATTCCACAACAAAAATGCTGCCAAAATACACTGAAAATGAAAGGTTTCCACAATGTATTGGAAAATTGTGTGTGTGTGTGTGTGTGTGTCCACCCATTTGATGGAAGTACAAATTCAGATCATTGCAACTGAAATATTTTCTAGAAGTCTAGGAGATATATAAGTAAAAAAAGAAAAAGTAAAAATAATAAGAATAACATCTGTAACAATAATTAGAATAATAATAACAACAACAACAACAACATCTATAGTACAACTAGGGCTTCAGATATATATCCTCTTTTTTTCTTTCTATCAACCTTCATTTTATGCTTTTTGTCTCTCTCTCATCCCTCCCAATTGCCCTCAATTGCACATTTAAATCAAAACTGTTTCCATTTGGGAACTAAACTGTATTGCTCTACAATTAGAAACATCAGCATGTCAAGTACCATAGAGAGCTGAACAATTGATCATTAGAGACCCACATACGGGAGTGGAGGGAACTATTCACAATGAGTTATTTTCTTGGTAGTCTCTTGTGTTATTTTTAAGCCACATCTGTCTTTTCTTCTATTCCTTTACTATTGTCCATTTTAGTTTTATGGAAAACTGCATCACTGCCTAGCCTACAACACACCCACTATATAGCAATCAGTCCAACCAGAAAATTGTTCAGGGCTGATAGTGTGACATATAGAAGACTGTATCCTGGACCCATGCTGCCTTTCCCATCTCATCCTTCTCACCATTGGAGTGGCAGGAGATATTTCACTTACACACAGAAGCTCATGAACATGAATAGAACAGAATAGAACAGGACAGGACAGGACAGGACAGGACAGGACAGGACAGGACAGAACAGGTCTTTATTGGCCCGGTATGATTGGACACACAAGGAATTTGATTGATTACAAAATGATGCAAAAAACCCCCAGCTCTGATGCAAGCAAACACATTGAAATATCCAATTTGCTTTCTTTAGTGTAGCGCTTGAGCACGAGTAATGCCAGAAACAAATGAAATATAAGGAAATTTGACCTTTGACAAGGTCTTATCCAACTATGTGAAACTAAAATAAACAACTCTGAAACGCCATCCAGGAGAAGTTTAGTTGAGAAAGATTTCTAACGTTCATTCTACAGAAAACCGAGACACCGTCTCCTTTCAAAGAAGATGTTAACATAAATGTAGAATTTGTTGTTTATCCTCCTTTCCCTTCTTCATCGGTGGTCTTTGCTACATGAGCATAAGAAGAAACTGCTTGATTCAAGGAACAGTTTAACAAAGAGGCACAATTTCTAATGGCCTGCTGGGCTCTCTTTTGCTGGAAATTTTCAAGAAGAGGCAAAACAAAGATGTAAAACCTGTTAGAAACTTTTCTATTTTGAAAAGGAGTTTGGTTTCCCCAAAGAGTTTTTATAAAAGGAGCTATAGTTACCGTGAAAGACTAGACTAAGGAACTAGACCAGAGGTAGGCAACCTTTGGTCTTTTATGACTCGTGGACTTCAACTCCCAGAATTCCTAAGCCAGCCATGCTGAGGGGAAAGGGAGAGGTTTCCATGCTGAGGCATGCTGGCTCAGGAATTCTGGGAGTTGAAGTCCACGAGTCATGAAGGGGCCATAGTTCCCCGATGCTGGCTGAGGAATTCTGGAAGTTGAAGTCCACGAGTCATGAAGGGGCCTAGGCCTAGGCCAGAGATAGGTAACCTTGGCGCCTTCATGACTCGTGGACTTCAACTCCCAGAATTCCTGAGCCAACCATGCTGAGGGGAAAGGGAGAGGTTTCCAAGCTGAGTCATGCTGGCTCAGGAATCTGGGAGTTGAAGTCCACGAGTCATAAAAGAGCCAAGGTGGCCTACTTCTGAACTAGACCAGGGGTAGTCAACCTTGGCTCTTTTATGACTCGTGGACTTCAATTCTGGGAGTTGAAGTCCACAAGTCATAAAAGAGCCAAGGTTGACTACCCCTGAACTAGACTAAGGAAGACTAGATTAAGGAACTATATTGAAAAGAATCTGGACAACAGCCACATAAAGCATGGAACAACCTAATTACTTCAATCATTGTAACAGTAAGTGAGGAAATCGTTTTGTGTATATTTGGGAGTCTTTAATATCTTCTGTTTTATTACGATTTTCTGAAAAATGTCTTACTTGGCAGTTAGCGACTGTTTTCGTCTTTAAAAAGTCAAACTGGAAAAAAAATGAATTGTAACATTTTTAGAAAGCTGTACTGTTCCTACAGATTAACAACGTAATCCTGCTCAGAAATAAGAGCTGTTACTTCTTACTTTCTTACTAGAAAGTAGAAAGTAAGCAGGTGTATTTGCTGGGAAGGGCAGTCTTAGTCAGTTCTATTTGTCCAACTCCGGTCATTTTAGAGTCAAGAAATCTATGATGCAGAATTGTAGTCTATTAAATAATGTAAAAACTGGTTTGGCAGATCAGATCAAGAGGCCGTCCATGTGTCTCTTCATATGTGTCCATCTACATTGTCTCTCCATATACCCTCAGGAAATTCAGAAAAATAGATGTAAGAAGAACCTTCTTATATTACGGCTGTCTGATTTAATATAAACCATTTAAGACTAGGAGCTCCTGCTAGTCTTATTTTCATAATTCATGCTGCCTTCTCTTAATGTTGTCTACATTTGTGAGGGCCACATCACATCTGCAAGTAGAACATTCTCTGGTGTAAGTATGGACATTGCTACCCAGTCACTTGTCTCTCTTCAGCAATTTTGTTAGTATCCTTGTTCCTGCTACCTAGAGATGGGAAGGATGAAAAAGAAGGCAAAAAGGGTGTTCAGTTTGCCAATGTGCTCCAGCTTGCAAACCATTCCCCCTCTCTGCGTGTACAATCTGACATCATACCTATGTAGTGAAAGAAGCAAATTCATTCATCAAATAGGACCTAAAGAATGGAGATGGGAAGTCCCATCAGGTAGGACCAAAACAGAAATTCCCACCAATGGATAAGTGCCTGCTCCAAAGCTATATTGCCACGTTCCTCCAGAGCAGAAGCTGAACCAATGATTGGCCCAGATTCCGAAGATATATACAAGCTTCAAGGCAGGGTGGCAATGGGGTGGCAATGGGGTGGCAATGTCAATCTCAGATTAGTGCAGCCTTTGCAGATGGAAGAGACCATAATGTTATATAAGAAGCCCTATTAATTTAGAATCCCCCATATTTCATTTCAATGGATTATTTCTTCTTCTTCTTCTTCTTCTTCTTCTTCTTCTTCTTCTTCTTCTTCTTCTTCTTCTTCTTCTTCTTCTTCTTCTTCTTCTTCCTCTTCCTCTTCCTCTTCCTCTTCCTCTTCCTCTTCCTCTTCCTCTTCCTCCTCCTCCTCCTCCTCTTCCTCTTCCTCTTCCTCTTCCTCTTCCTCTTCTCCTTCTCCTTCTCCTTCTCCTTCTCCTTCTCCTTCAACTTCAGCATGATTTTAGACATCATGTTCCACTTAGTCTGAATTTTCCCCCCAAATTTTAAAAACACCAAGCACTGTAGTATTTCCCTAAAAATTCTAGATGTGCCCAAGAAGATTATTTAGGCCTGCCTTGAAAATACAGCAAATGACAATGCAAAACTCCTAGAGAAGATTGAACAAGAATGATTTTGATTCTTTGAACTTTGCATTAAAAAAAGAGACAATTTCTCCTCTGTATGATTGGATATCTCCAATTTTCCCTCATACAAAAGACATTTATGATGTAAAAGTTTGCCATGAATTATGAAATACTTTGCGAAGACTAACTTCAGGAGAAAGATGGCTCTTTATATCAATTCTATCTTCCCTTGAGGTTTTCATGACTCCATTAGTAAGGCACCAAGTAGATATGGCGCTTTCTAGTTGTTCTGAGCAAAAAAAATAAAATGAACAAGAAGTAAACAAGCATTTTAAAGTAGCAATTGCATTCTCTGATAAAATACACAGGAAATGTAGTGATTTATTTATTCATTTTTTTACTATTATAGTACAGAAAATTCAGCTGATTAGTTTTGGAATTTAAACTCAGCTGATTATTTCAGGATGTCACACTTTTTTAAACCAGTTTTAACTGTCCACAAACCACTTCAGGAACCATCTAAGTAGATATTGTGTGTCCTTTGCAATCACAGATATTAGAGGACGCTCAGCCTTCTGATCCCATAAATGATGAGAGTGGCATGGACCTGTAGATAGATGTTCTCTGTGCTGGCTCCAACACTTAAGATGAATTTTGGCAATTATCATGCACTGTTTTTGAGATTTTTTAAACAAGTTTTTTATATCTTACAGTTTATGCAGTTGTGTGTGTGTCACATTGGTCAGAATCTTGGGAAGTGATAGACACAGATATAAAAATAAATATGAAATGCTCTAACAACATCTCCCCCCCCCCTTATCCTTCTTTCTCTGCCTTATTATCCTACCTAGAACTAAGGAGAAATTTCCTGACAGTTAGAACAATTAATCAGTGGAACGATTTGCCTCCCAAAGTTGTGGGTGCTCCGATACTGGAGATTTTTAAGAGGGGATTGGATATCCATTTGTCTGAAATAATATAGAGTGTCCTGCTTGAGCAGGTGGTTGGACTAGAAGACCTCCAAGGTCCCTTCCAACTCTGTTATTCTTTTATTCCTTCTCTTCCCTCCATCATAAATTAAGAAGCACTGTGCCCTTTCTCCCAAGTAGAGATTGTTCCATCACCAATCAATCACTTCTTTCTCTCACTTTGTTTCCCCCCCAAATTTATGGGAAATTTCAGCAGAGGGGATTTCTAATTTCCTTTCAAGCCATAATCCTAGCTTTGGCACAGTAAGCTAAAACATTTCTGCTCGGCCTTGCACCCATTCTCAGATTCTTATTTGTTTGGAATAAATTCATATAGGAATTTATTTATGAACAGAAAAGCTGCTGGCATGGGAATATCTTAACAACAACTCTTTTGACTTGTCTCTTTGAAAGAGCAGATTTCTCTCTCCTTCTGACACACTGAGTGCTTCATACTCAATCATCTCTCTATGCATAATTCATCCATCTGTCCATCCATCTTTAAGTAAAGACTGAACACAGCTACTTTACGTGGAGAGGGGAACTGGTAATGGCATTAGCTTTTTCCATAATTCAATCTTGGCACAATCTCATGTACTTGTTTTTCCAGGCAGTTAGCCTGATGTAGTTTGAGTGATTGCTCAGTCGATGCATTTCTAGCCTCCAGTTATCCTGAGTAAGAGGACTCAAGAGCACAACGGGGTCACCTCCAGTCCAGGATAATTGCTCAGAGGTCTCTTGAAGCAGCAGCAGCAGAAACATTGTGGGGCCTGCAAAAACAGTTCAGTCCATAGCAGCTCTTGATTTTTTTTACCCTGGTCTAGAAACCTGTTTAAATTGTACAGTTTTGCAGTGTTTACAGTTGGATACACATTATGACTGGATTTGCTTTTACGATGACAATGATGATTTTTAAATCATGCAAAGCAAGGGATGAGAACATGCTAGAAACAAAACTATCCAATCTTTGGGAAGTTATTTTGAGTCTGAGAAAACCTTTGGCTAAAGTGTCACATGGACAGAGCTGTGACTCTGTCCCTACTTATAGTAACCTAGGCCGAACAAGAACCCACACTATCAATCTCTTTCTCCTGCCAGCTCTTCTCTGATTTTGCTTTCTTGCATCCTACCTTTTCCGGATTAGATAGCGAGCTGGATGCATACCCCAGTCTAGCAACAGAAAAGTTATTTTGGAAGAAGAAAATTCTTTTTAGCAATATCTTCAGACAGCAATTGTAAATGCAGACTTGGCATAGTTAAAACCAGGAATCCTGTCATCAAGCAATAAATCCAAAGGAAACGCAGAAGGGTAGAATTCTGAGTTTGGCAAAGTGAGGTCAACCCAACAGAACTGAGGCTTCAGAGTTGTTCTCGGTGTTTTCTTCCAGAGAGTGTATGAAGCAGCTAGGCGCAGACTCCCCCCAGCTAAGCTGTGTTACTCCTTAGGGTCTATTTTTCTGCTGGCCTGTTTCTTGAAAGCCCCGCTAGCCTGTGGACTCAGCCCTCTGCTCTTAGATCTATGAAGATGCCTCTGCTTAGAACTGGGCAGCTGAACCTCAGAGACTGAGAGGCTGTCAGTGGATGCCAGCAGAGTCCTGCAGTTTGCTGGATCCACCTCTGCCAGAGTAAAATTACTGGCTCTACCCTGCTGGAATCATCCCACACCAGGTGTACAATCAGTAGAGCAGTGGTTCTCAACCTTTTTAATGCCGCGACCCCCAACCGGTCGTAAGTCGAGGACTAAACCGGTCGTAAGTCGAGGACTACCCAACCGGTCGTAAGTCGAGGACTTTCCCTGCCCGGGAGCACCACGCATGCGTGGTTCCGCCCCCTGCGCCGGCCGAGGCGTAGCTGGCAAGCGGCAGAGATGGAGCAGGCCGACCACCAGCTGGCCCAGCCCAAGGGAGGTAAGGCACCCGCCGGAAAAGGGGGGAAAATGGACAAAAAAAATGGCGGACAGCCTTGCTTGGCGACCCCCGTGAAATGGTCGATCAACCCCAAATGGGGTCGCGACCCATAGGTTGAGAACCGCTGCACTAGAGGGTCCTAGCTGTACTTCCTCCCCCTTCTTCCTTTGAATACATGTCAAACAAAATTTTACCTAAGGAATCTTAAAGTTGTCCTTAGTTGTTCTGAGGTGTTAAGAGCTGTGTTTCCCCCCCCCTTTCAGGAGCTAACAAGCCATGTCAATTTGGCCATGGATGCAACGAGAAGTCATTCAATCAGGTGACCCTTATAAAATGAGAAGAGCCCCAAAGTAACTTTGCCACCACTGCTAATTCAAACAGCAAAGATTATAGGCTGGCAGCAAAAGAAGAGTCAGCAGCAGCCATCAGCCCAGCTCCTCTAACTGGCTATTTTTTAAAAAAAGTTTTATTAGTTTATAATATACGATACAATCCAAATACAAAGTAAATAGCGGGAAGGATGGGGAAGAGAAAAGGGATTAGAGAAGTGAGGTAAGGGAGAAAAAAAGGAGGAAAAAAGGCATTGACTTCCAACTTCCTTTGGTGCAATAGAGTATCAACTTCAAACCTCAACTTTTTACTTTTACAAAATAATATAAACTAGCCATTTCAATAACATCAAATCTATCTAATTGGTAAATTAGATTGGGTTATTTTATCTTAACTCCAGACAATTCGATTGAAATGGATCTCTTCTCCATGGCTGCATTTGAGCCCCACCTATGAGTTACAGGCAACAGCTTCTTTCTCTGCAGATGTTTAGAGATAATTTACAGCTCCTCAGTTCTAATGTTATCTGCTTATTTATGATCAAGTTAATCAATATATTAAAAACATGCTAATTGACTCCTGTTTGTTTGCCACCCCACCTAGTGCAAAATGGCTGGTGACATTTTCTGGGAAGGAAGAGAAACAGCTGGGAAAATCCACTAATTTTTGTTCTTAACATGCCCAGTACAATGTAAATAAAGATCTCTGTCATTTGCCAGCATCAAGCCGACAAATGGGTCAAAAACTGGTACACAGAAGTTAAACCAAGTTGCAAATAACAATTCTACATCAAGGCATTTCTCTCCACTTTACAAGTAACAGTTAAACAGAAAAGTACTTGAAAAGAAAAATATAATACCATATTTATTTATTTTTTGCAACTACACTGCACTAGGTGGCCTCCCCATTCAACATGCTGTTTGGACATAATAATTGGATACTAAATTGTGACCCATCAACCGGGGTTTTTTGAAAAGATATGTTACTGAAGACACAGTCAGCATTCAGACTGAAGCATGAGGTGTTGTTGTTGTTTTTCCAAAAAGTAAAGTTCGGAATGATACACATGGGAATATCTGCTATAGGGAGATGGGAGCCAACAATCACAATGTTCATATCCAGCAAATTCTGAATTGATGGGAGGGACCAAATACTGAATTGAATATGAGAATAGATACAGGCAGGAGGAGGAGTTTGAATAAAGACAAAGGGGGACATGATAGCAGTGTTCCAATATCTCAGGGGCTGCCCCAAAGAAGAGGGAGTCAAGCTATTCTCCAAAGCGCCTGAAGGCAGGACGAGAAGCAACGGATGGAAACTAACCAAAGAGAGAAACAACCTAGAACTAAGGAGAAACTTCCTGACAGTGAGAACAATTAACCAGTGGAACAACCTGCCTCCAGAAGTGGTGAATGCACCAACACTGGAAGTTTTTAAGAAGAGACTGGACAGCCATTTGTCTGAAATGGTATAGGGTTTCCTGCCTGAGCAGGGGGTTGGACTAGATGACCTCCAAGGTCCCTTCCAACTTTATCATTATTATTATTATTAGCTCTTCCTCCCTGAAGAACTACAAAGAGGGGACTCTGCAGAAGAATATTGCTGAGCTAAAAGCAGGATTCTGCCCAAGCCTGTCACCTGTTCTGTTAGTAGGTAAGAATGACATGGAAACAAAGACTTGAGACGACCACAGGCATCTTGACAGCAATGATGAAAACCCTGCCATCCTCAGTTCTGTTGGAGTATATGCCAAATGGAAAGCCTTCATCACATGGAGCACACAATCACAACATATGAATAAGTTAGTAGAAGAAGCTTATTGTCATCAGCCTTCCTCGTGGGAAAGTCATATTTACTTACAGTAATGGTTTCATTATGGAATCTGAGTTATCTTGTATGTATGCTGTCAGAGTTAATAGCAGTCATTTGTAATGTCTTTGGTGCCATAGGGAGAGAGAGAAAGGAAATGTAGATTTTTCCATCTTTAAATAAATAAACACATTTTCTTCCTGCTGCATAGAAACTTTGGCACAACCGATGGCAGTCTCAGTTTCCTAGCTCTTGTTTCCTCCCACCAAAGTAGATATCTGGCAGCCATTTAAAACCATACTAGATGACTGATATTAAGTAAACTACAAGTTTAATATATGGGAAAATAAAGAGTGATGCTGACTCTAGGATCACCCGAATTCATGCGTTCTACAGTAGATCCACAATGGAGCTTCAACAGCCCAAGGCCACAGATCCAAACTTGCAGAATTAGCAGTTGAGAAATATAAAGAATGCCCTTTCTTATTTGGGGATTAGGAAGGCTTTCATTTGGTATAAACTTAGATAGAAATTTATCCATTTTGCAGTTGATCAATATCTAATCGGGACATAATTTTCCTTCATTCCTAAATTCTTTAAAAAAAAAAAATTCTGATGGAATTTGTCCCAAACAAAACCATACCCACAAATGCAACTATTGTGGGGCTATATATATATTAAACAACTTGCAGAGCTTAATTCTGTTAGGTAGAAATTTCTGAAGGCAGGACGAGAAGCAACGGATGGAAACTAATCAAGGAAAGAAGCAACCTAGAACTAAGGAGAAACTTCCTGACAGTGAGAACAATTAACCAGTGGAACAACCTGCCTCCAGAAGCGGTGAATGCTCCAACACTGGAAGTTTTTAAGAAGAGACTGGACAGCCATTTGTCTGAAATGGTGTAGGGTTTTCTGCCTGAGCAGGGGGTTGGACTCGATGACCTCCAAGGTCCCTTCCATCATCATCATCATCATCATCATCATCATCATCATCATCATCATCATCATCATCATCATCATCATCATTATTATTATTATTATTATTATTATATTCATATGTGAAAGAACTATGATCTTTTATGCACAAATGGACAGGAATGAACCATCAGAAGGCTGGGGGTTTAATTTAAACATTTTTGGAAATCCATGGACCATAATGGGTCAATAGATAAAGATGGAATTCTCTGGGGGGTTTTTTTGAGGGGCGTGGGAGAAGCTTTTTAAAAAAGTTTATTCTATGAGTTTCCTAACTCTGTTACTGATTTTCAGCAATAGTGATCAGAGGCAGTCTATAGGCCTGCAAAGCATAGCTGACGAGGGAATTCTGGGAGTTGAAGTCCACACGTCTTAAAGTTTTCAAGGTTGAGAAATACTGTTCCAGATAGTTCAGTGATGGCGAACCTTTTAGAGACCGAGTGCCCAAACTGCAACCCAAAACCCACTTATGCATCATCGGGTGCTGGGTGGGTGTGGC
Source organism: Protobothrops mucrosquamatus (assembly GCF_001527695.2). Classification (NCBI taxonomy): domain Eukaryota; kingdom Metazoa; phylum Chordata; class Lepidosauria; order Squamata; family Viperidae; genus Protobothrops; species Protobothrops mucrosquamatus. The sequence goes on from NW_015388596.1 coordinate 146,358, forward strand.
CCATTGAGTGGGCGTGGCCCATTGGGTGGGCGTGGCTGCAGTGGTAATGGCAGACTGGGTGGGACTAAAAAGTTCAATCGATCAATTCCAACTTTGCAAGATCTTTTTTTCCCCCGCAAGAAGTTGAAATTGACTGATTGATTGAACTTTTTTTTTTGTACACAGCGGTGGAGGTCTAAAGCGAAAAGGTTTTATAAAACCCAGCGACGGCCCGCGTGCCCACATAGAGGGCTCTGAGTGCCGCTTCTGGCACGTGTGCCATAGGTTCGCCACCACTGAGATAGTTCATCCTTGAACAAAGAACTTGTAAATAATATGCCTGAAAGCCAAGTGAAAAATGGCTGATTCCACCAGAATGGAAATGTCAACAATGCTTTGTATCTTCCGAATGTGAGGCCATCTCAGAAACATATTCAGCAAACAGAAATGAGTGTGAAAACTCTTAAAGGAATCCCTGGTTGGCACACTAATGCAATCCAAACAGAAAGATAAAAAGAAATGTCTACTTACACATAAAGCACACTTTTCTGGTCTCCAACCTGGCCTCCATCTCCCACAGTTAATGTATCATATCCTCTCTCCAAGTCAAATTCTTCAAAATTGAGTTTGATTACCTAACAAAGACATAAATCATTAGGCTGGTTGATTACATTGTTAGGGCAGAATCAGTTCATGCAACAGATGCCACAAATAGGCAACGTTCTTTTAGAGTTGACAGGATTTTTAGTTCTGACTGGAAGATTCTCAGATTCACATCTCTCCAAATCACGACGATAATGTAATAGACCTTGAGCAAACTACATCTGATGGTATGACTCAGTACATAAAACTGTTCTAAAAGTGAACATATGAGAAAATGGGTTATGTAAGTGCTTAGAAAGGTCATACTGGGAACCAACTCAAATAAACTTCCCAGTGTACAGATGCCATACCTGAATTCTAAATCACATTGTTTTCATGGATTTCCACTGACTCAATATGTACAATGATTTAGAATAAGGATGAAGAATTTCTGATTCATTAAGGCAGGGGTCTTCAAACATGGCCCTTTTATGACCTGTGGACTTCAACTCCCAGAATTCCTCAGCCAGCGTGCTTGGCTGAGGAATTCTGGGAGTTGAAGTCCACAAGTCATAAAAGGGCCAGGTTTGAAGACCCCTGCATTAAGGTATCCCACCAAGCCCATGGAGTAGCAACTGAAACTTTATTCCACCAATCCTTCATTGGAGAAACATACTATCAACAAGAGTTTGCTGAAAGATTCCAGTGTCCGGAAAGTGATAAATGAAGGTGATTTCAGATGAGAATAGCTTCAATTATCATTTGCTTTGCCCAACCCATCTACTTCATAAAAAGAGAAGCTGGTAAAGGAGAAGTCGAAGATATCTCACATGTTTTATTGTACTGTGAGCTATACCAAGTTTATAGGACAGTATATATTCTCCCCTTATTGGAGAGATTGCCAGGGAGGGCAGACAATTTTTATGTAGGCTTTCTCCTCCAGGACTCAAACCCTTCTATCACGCATGCAGTGGCAAAATACTGTGTTGCGGCAATGTCCACAAGAAAAAAAATTGGTTACAGATCTATAGTCGTCAACTTGTGCCAATTTTTGGGAGATATCTCTAATAATGTTTGGAACATTATATTTACTCACACATTAATCGGCTATCCACTCACGTAAACTAGGGAGTGACCCTAACATTTTGAGAACATGTATTTTCTTAACAGGGATGTTATTATTTACTATTAATGTTAGTACTATT
>NW_015388597.1:0-3012 GCF_001527695.2 Protobothrops mucrosquamatus
TGGTTGCCGGTGGCCTTCCGGGTGCGCTTCAAGGTGTTGGTTCTCATCTTTAAAGCGCTCCATGGCATCGGACCTGGATATCTCCGAGACCGCCTTCTGCCGCAGGTTGCCTCCCATCGGCCGGTACGCTCCCACAGAGTGGGTCTCCTCAGGGTGCCGTCAGCCAGACAGTGCCGGCTGGCGACCCCCAGGGGGAGGGGCTTCTCGGTGGGAGCTCCCACCCTCTGGAACGAACTACCCCCAGAGATCCGGGTGATTCCGGATCTCCCCTCCTTCCGCCGCGCCCTAAAGACATGGCTTTTCCAACAAGCGGGTCTGGCCTAGGGAATTTTAGCGGGGGTTTTTAGGGGATTTTTAAGGATAATTTTAATGATCGGCCTGTTTAAATATTTCTTTTTAATTCGGCTTTTAATTATTGTATTTGTATTGTAGTTTTTATGAGGCTGTTAGCCGCCCTGAGTCCCATGAGGAGAAGGGCGGGGTATAAATTAAATTAATAAATAAATAAATAAATAAATTAGATTAGGAAAAAAACATGGGAATTTATGCAGAAGCCATTTCAAAATTTTCCTCAATGTTCCTATTATATGTGCTTCAGATAGACCTAATAAGATACTGATGTAAAAATGTGACATTAAATTTTGACATGTTAGTCTTTTTTAACTTGTAATATACTTTAGCACAGGTAATCTTCAATTTAATGGAGCCTGGAATTTCTGTTGTAAGTCATGATGGTCGTAAGTTGAGGTACCCACATGACTGAAACCGATTTTTTTAGAGCTTTATGGCTTTTTTTAGAGCAGTCATTAAGCAAACGCTACAGTCGTTAAGCAATAAGTGTTTTTTATTGAAAGTCAGTCAAAAAGGTCAGAAATTAGCAAAAAACAAATCGTTATGTTACCGTGGAACGGTGCAATCAACCATAAAGCTAATTGGTTGCCAAAATTCAATCATGTGACCATGGGGATGTGTGCAGCCATCAGAACATCAGAATTGGATCTTAAGTAGGTTTTGTGGATGGTCTGTTGTAACTTCAAATGGTCACTAAGCAACTGGTCATTAAGCGAGAACTACCTGTTAAAGAGAAAGACACTACATATCAAGGAATGATTTAAATACTGTGTGATTAAGAGACACATCTCCCAAGACGGTTTGATAGGGATCAATAATTCTTAACATACCACATAACTAAAAGATAATAAAATCCATTGAGATCCTTTGAATATAAAGCCATAAATGACATCCAGATAATGAATTGTATAGCTACCAACACTTCCTTCTCTTCAACTGCATCAGCTTTTTATTCTTTTGTATTCAAAGGAACTTTGGAAAGAATTTATGTCAAAAGGTTCGGAAGTCCGGTTAAATTAAAGCAGAGAATAAATTTGTATATAAACAGGAGATGTTGCAAAAGATTAGTTTATATTTGTATTGTTTCTAGATACCTGGATGATCTCAATGAAGGGATTTACATTCAGCAAACTCTGGAAACAGTGCTGCTGAATGAGGATGGAAAACAACTATTGGTAAATTTAATCTAACCATACAGCATTGTTTATTTATTGCATATATTTTTTTTAATCTCCTGATTTCTGACCTAATGTCTTCATCAAACTGCTTTCACCTAAGAATTAGAGAATTGTAATTAAACACATCACAATAATACTGTGACGGAGAAGACTGTAATAAATGACTTTGATGTAACAGGAAATTACACTTAATATCGTCGTAATTTTAACTATGAATCTCTCTGTGTCTGTCTTGTTGGCTGCAGTGTGAAGCCCTTTATTTGTATGGTGTCATGCTCCTTGTCATTGATCAGAAAATTGAAGGCGAAGTCCGAGAGAGGATGCTTGTTTCCTATTATCGATACAGGTATTACATCTCTGACTTAGGATATGCTCAATTGGCTATTTTGTGGTTGATTATTTCATGCAAACTCAGGCACTATTTTGATTGCATCAATATACTTGTTTTAAGAATAGTTTGCAATGCCTTTAAAGGAAAGTCTCTCTCCAATTCATTGTTTCTCAACTTTGTAAAAATAAAATGTGTGAACTTCAACTCCCAGAATTCCCCAGTTAGTATGGCTGGCAGGTGAATTCTGGAGTAGAAATTAACTCATCTTAAAGTTCCAGAAGTGGAGAAACACTTTTTCATTGATGCCAAGCTACACTGCAACATTGAGCCAGTCTTTCTGGCCTTGGAAGATAAGTAGAATCTGGCCTGGCTATTGTTTCCATGACAGACATTCAGAAAATACCAGGGCTCAAAGCCAAACTGAGAATTTGAAAAAAAAATATCCTGGAAAGAGAGAGAAAAACTGTTTTCATATTGCTACCAAAAAAATTAGTACCTATGAAATCAAAGGAAATGCAAATTTACCCTTTTATTGTAAGTTGTAGAACTTACAATTGTAGAACCTCAACTTACAATTGTAGAACCCCACAATTTTGGTTTTTAAGTTATGACGGTTAGAAAATGGGTCACCGTGTGACCAAATCTGATTTTTATTATCTTTTTTGTGGCGGTCATCAAGCAAATGCTATAGTCATTAATGGACAATGGAAGTAAACGCTAGTTTCTTTCAAAAATATTTTAATATTTACAGCAAATGGCTGTAAATGGAAGCTGGTTGCCAAGCACTTAAAATGCAATCATGTGACTGCAGGGTGGGAATGGATGTCAGAGCGCTAAATCCGGATCATATAAGTAGCTTTTCCAGGGTCCATAATTTTGAGCAGTCACTAAACGATTGGTCGTAAGTCGAGGACTACTTGTACTTTGATAAGATCCTCCATTGGTGACGTTTGCTTGTCATGCTCCATCCAGTGCTGCTCGCTCTGCTGACTCCAATATGGATGATATATGTAAGCTGCTTCGGAGCACGGGGTATTCAAGTCAGCCCGGAGCGAAAAGGCCCGCAAACTATCCGGAGAGTTATTTCAGCAGGGTGCCCATCAACAAAATATTCATCAGCATGGTGATTGGCCGCTTGAGGTCAGATGATAT
>NW_015388597.1:3182-8048 GCF_001527695.2 Protobothrops mucrosquamatus
TGGGTAAATATATTGTTAGTGCTGCTATTAATGAATGATTTGCTGCTGTAGGGCATTGCATGCCAAAACAAATAGATACAGATTTTTTTTCTCTTGCCATCACTTTGCTGAACACCTAATCCTCACAGTACTGTCTAATGTGAATTTATTATGACTATATTATTATCTATCTTATTACACAAAGGGAAAAAACAGTACCATAAAAAACAGATTAGAAACACAAGTTAAGATAGGCAAGAAAATGGAAAGTGAATTGTTCATTCCACTCCATTCCACTCCACTCTTCTATTGCAGTCTCCAGGGGTGCTCAAATTATGATATGTACTAGATAAAGTCATCTCGCAAATGCTGCCATTGCATCATTGAGTGTTGCTGTCTGATCTAAGGGTATGTCAATGCTGTTTGCATGATAATGTTTGTGTGGTAATGTTTCCTCATTTGCCAACCCACTCCCAAGGCTACCCATATGTTTTTGCTTCATCCTCATTTCAGACCCCTGGTGTGAATACAAGAGAACCAAGCAAAGCCAGTGAGGTTAATTCCATTCTCCCCTTTAGCCATTCAGAATCCAGGTCTAGAAATCTGAGAGGTTACTGGATCTTTTACACTTAATTAATTCTGGGATTGTTGTAGCTTTGAACCAGTTAGGTTTTCCCGCTATAGTTAGACCGAGCAACATTGTTCTTTACTAGTCTTAAAATGTTGTCTGCCAGAGAGCACTAAGCTGTCTCCACAACCGTGGCTAACTGACCACATAACCACAGAGAACCGTCTTCGCAACCATGGCCAGCCATCTACATAACCTTGGCTACATACCTCCACAGCCATGACCAACTGTCTCCACAATCATGGCTAGCTGTATCCATAACCATAACTAACCCTGCAACCGGGTCCAGCATAGATTTTCCACTAGTTTTTAAATGATGCCACTAAACTGCCTCCACAACCATGGCTAACTACATCCACAACCATAGCTAATCACATCCACAACCACAGCTAGTCACACCTACAACCATGGCTAACCACACGCATAGCCATAGTTAACCATCTCTAAGGCCATGTATAGCCATAACCATAGCTAACACTGCAACCATGGTTAGCCATCTCCATAGCAAACCAGGCGTAAATCTGTTTTGTGACATGCTGATGGCCTCCTTTCTCCATTAATATCTGGACAACTGGAGTTTTCAGGGATTTTATTTTGGCTTCTGTTCACAGGTTATTAGCATTTACATGGGAATATCAGTCAATCTGGGAGAAGCCTGGGAGCCATACAAGGCTGCCAAAACAGCTCTGAACTACACACTGGATCTTTCCAATGTTAAGGAGCAGGTAAGGAAATGTGAGCTTAGCAGGATAAGTGAAGTTATGTAAGAATCTGATTTAAGTGTTTTCATTAAACTTACCAACTTGTGATCTTCTCACCAAATGTAGAGCTTTTTAAGGGCCTCTTACCTTAAGGTCTTATTCTCTTGTTACTCTTGGCAACCTGAATTTGCACATAGAAGTGGGGAAAGGAAGGTGCACACTCTGATAACTGAGCTTTGTCAGGAAGGAGAGCATAGCAACTTTAAATGGGAAGTGGGGGCCTTTTCCCATGACTGTAGAACTACATCAGAAAGACTTTAAAATGGGAGGAAGGAAGGAAGGAAGGAAGGTCTCAGCCACTCTAAGGAAGAATAACAGATGCCTAGATCTACAGTGTAGTTGACTGTGGCTGAAATGTCAGGATCCACTTTTGCACACCTCGCGGACTTATGAAACTCCCAACCATTTGTGTCCTTGTGGCATACTCATTAGCAAGCTTCGGTCAAATGTACTTGTTTATAATTCACAAGAGGTAGCTAATCTCTCCTCTGAGTCCAATTCAGCGATGGGTGACTTCATGGAAAATCTTGTTGAAAGAAAAGTCTTCATCCTGGTTCATCCAAGCCGGGGATAAATAAACAACATGGCGACTGCTTTAGAAAGAAGGTTGCAGTTTATTGAAGAGCCAGACCGAAAGATGGTTCTGGCAGGAAACAGGAGAGAAAAGAAGCGCGAGCACATGTGGCTAGTAGATTTTTATACCCTCTCTAGCCTTTTGTTTGAAGTGGTTCCTGTTCCTGTTTCAGGCTTTGTATTTCCTGTGTCACGTATTCTGACCTGAGTCTGGGTGTGCCCTTTGGCATTTGTGAGTTAATCCTACCATGTCCTGTCTCAGGTGGGGTATGCAGATTTTAGGTGTCTTTTGTCTTCTTAAGCTTCTAGCTCCAACTTTCCTGATGGTTTACATCTGCATATGTACAGAGCTGGCTTCTGCTTGGGGCAGAGAGACTTGGGGGCAGGGTTAGTTTCTGCTTTTAAAATCCTTTTGAGGAAATATATTTTCCTGCCCTTTTAATATTTCCTTCTCTGGGGAGCTGACTTCCCTCAATCTGTTGCTTACTTAGCAGCAGGATAAAAGTGGTTCGACACCTCCTTCTCCTAGGATATGTTTCAATTCCCCAGGCAAATAAATACTAAATCTGATTGAAGCTAATCCTACTGAAGAGTTCCTACCATGGCGTTACATGGCAGAGCAGGAATAAAAGCGGAGAAATTAATTAAATTAAATCCTTTTGTTCTGTAGACATAATCCCTTAAATTTCTGTGTACAATCACCTAGGGTTGAGATTGCCTGGTACTAATATATCCCATTTAAGCACTAACCAGATCTGACCCCGTTTTACTTTTTGAGACCAAATAGAGTGCTGATTAGAAAGAAAACTTGCAAAGCAACTTCGCCAGAACTAACATTAAACAGAGAAATCATGATTTGCTCCCAAATCCTGGCAGGGAAGGTGGGCAATGATAGATTTTTTTTTCATAAATCGGAAAGTAACGTATTCATTGGAATATCTTGAACATCTGCATATATTTTTTTTGCATTTTGTAAAGTAAGGGTTGTTGTTTTAAGTTGTTTGGGAACAACAGTAACATTATCTCTTAAGTTTGAAAACTCAAGAATGTTAATAGTTTTTGTTAGTACCATTTATACCAGGAGTGTGCACTTGTTGCTCTCTGGGTATTACAAACTACAACTCCCAGGTGTGTTAAGACAATTTAGCCAAGCATGAAAGATGCTGGAAGATGTAGTTTAGCTTTTGCTAGAGGCCCACGAATTTTAAAATGTCCATTTCATCCCTAGGGCTTTGCTCTTCCTCTGTTATGCTAATGCTTTGATTTCTGCCTTTGAAGGCCAGCCGAGCTGCCGCTGTCACTGAGCGTGTTCACACCCAAGTGCAACAATTTCTTAAAGAAGGTTGTTTAAGAGAAGAGATGGTGCTTGACAACATCCCAAAACTGCTGAACTGCTTAAGAGACTGCAACGTGGCCATCCGCTGGCTGATGCTTCATGCTGCAGACTTGGGTAAGAAGTGAACTTTTACAACAAGGATGGGCAATCCATCTAGAGCAGTGGTTCTCAACCTTTTTAATGCTGCGACCCCAACCGGTCGTAAGTCGAGGACTAAACTGGTCGTAAGTCAAGGACTACCCAACTGGTCGTAAGTCGAGGACTTTCCCTGCCCGGGAGCACCGCGCATGCGTGGTTCCGCCCCCTGCGCCGGCCGAGGCGTAGCTGGCAAGCGGCAGAGATGGAGCAGGCCGACCACCAGCTGGCCCAGCCCAAGGGAGGTAAGGCACCCGCCGGAAAAGGGGAAAAAAATGGCGGACAAAAAAAATGGCAGACAGCCTTGCTTGGCGACCCCCGTGAAATGGTCGATCGACCCCAAATGGGGTCCCGACCCACAGGTTGAGAACCACTGATCTAGAGAAGGGAAGTTTGCAAGTCACATTTTCTTTTCATGACTTAGCTAGAGGCCCTCCCTTCTTAAAGTCCCCTCAATTCTGGACTCAATTGTGGTCGTAAGTGGAGGACCATCTGTAATTCACGTGTAGTCGCCATATTCAGGATCGGTGTATGATAAAAAAAAAAAACCCAACAAGGGAAGCCATGGTCTTCAGACCCCACTTGGAATTTTTCATGGGAATGGAAACGTGCTATTGCTGGAAAATGTGATGCTAGCTTCAACTTGTCAGGGAATTGCTCAACTGGTGTCCAAACGGAGTCAGACAAACTTGTAGTTTTATATAAATAAATATATTTAACATCTATATTTAGAGTAGACAAGATAGACACACCACTGTATCATGAGGTAAATCATCAGGTAAATCACAGAACAGCATACAGAGCATGCAGAAGAAAAAGGCGGGAAAAAAGGGAAACTCCCCCTTTACATCCAGCAACCAATCATAACATAGATTGCTTCATGCCGGAACCCGCACTCTCCCGTCAATCAACCACAACTGTGTGTTCTGGCCCATTAACAGAGGGATAGAATCAAGATCACGTGAAGTATTAATACCACTTTACAAGGCCTTAGTAAGGCCACACTTGGAATACTGCATCCAGTTTTGATCACCACGATGTAAAAAAGATGCTGAGACTCTAGAAAGAGTACAGAGAAGAGCAACAAAGATGATTAGGGGACTGGAGGCTAAAACTTACAAGGAACGGTTGCTGGAATTGGGTATGTCTAGTTTAACGAAGAGAAGGACGAGGGGGGACATGATAGCAGTCTTCCAATATCTCAGGGGCTGCCACAAAGAAGAGGGAGTCAAGCTATTCTCCAAGGTGCTTGAAAGCAGGACGAGAAGCAACGGGTGGAAACTGATCAAGGAGAGAAGCAACCTAGAACTAAGGAGAAACTTCCTGACAGTTAGAACAATTAACCAGTGGAACAACCTGCCTCCAGAAGTGGTGAATGCTCCAACACTGGAAGTTTTTAAGAAGAGACTGGACAGCCGTTTGTCTGAAATGGTGTAGGGTTCCTGCCTGAGCAG
>NW_015388597.1:8054-20088 GCF_001527695.2 Protobothrops mucrosquamatus
TACTACTTTTGCTTGCTTTTGCCACAGTCTTTCTATTTCTATTTGTAGGTCTCTGTATTTTGTTATCTTCTCCAGTTCTTTCTCGTCTATTCTGCTGTCTCCAGGCACTGCCACGTCCACTATCCAGACTTTTTTGTCTTTCTTATCGACAATTGTTAAGTCTGGGGTGTTATGTTGCAGGTGCTTGTCTGTTTGAATTATTATTATTATTATTATTATTATTATTATTATTATTATTATTATTATTATTATTATTATTATTATTATTATTATTTATTATTTATTATTTATTATTATTATTATTATTATTATTTATTATTATTATTATTATTATTATTATTATTATTATTATACTCTTTACTGTTCCAGCTATTAAATATCTTGATGCAAGTTCGTTATAATAATGATTTTAAATAATTTGCTACCTCTGTAAAAAAAAAAGTGCCCTCTTTTTCCTTCCCTCCCCAGCTTATGATCCAAATAACAAGCGCCTCCGCCAGATAAAAGACCAAGTTCTCACTGACTCCAGATTCAAGCCCAGGATCCTTTTCCAGCTCCTCCTGGATACAGCCCAGTTTGAATTCATTTTGAAAGAGGTAAATAAAAACCTGGGGGCTCCTTTCTGAGGCGGGAGAGAGTGTGTGTCACAGTTCACAAGAAGCTGTGGGTCACCCCAAAATAAGAACAGCTGAAAACTCAGATTTGGCTTTTTTTTTTTTTGAGTGTCGTGATCATTGTTCTCCTGGGCCATAGATGTCTCATTGCAAGAACCCAGAGAAACAGCTTCTGGAGTTTGTTTTCTCTAAAATGCTTGAAGGAGAACTTCATTAAAAAAATGTTTTTTTTAAAGATGGCCTGATCCTTTCTTATTTTCTTGGAGAATCTTTGAAAAATGTATTATTGATGCTATGTCTGTCTGTCTGTCTATCTATCTATCTATCTATCTATCTATCTCATTTCTAAACTGCCCATTATATTTGCATGACTCTGGGCATTTTACAAATAAAACCATAAAACCATATAGAGGTAGTCCCCACCTTGCAACCATCCATTTAGCGACTGAATAAGGTGACTTATGACCGGTTCTTGCACCAACAACTGTTGTAATGTCCCCATGGTCACATGAAACAAAATTTGGGTGCTTGGCAACCAGCATATGTTACAACAATTTCAGCATCCTGGGGTCATTTTAGTGAATGGGGGAAGCATTAGTGATCTGTGATTCACTTTAACAACTGGGGCAATTCATCTAACAGGTGTGGCCCAAAAAAGGTTGCAAAATTAGTCATGACTCGTTTAACAATCCGGTCACTTAGCAACAGTTGTTTCGGTGTTAGGTGTGGTCTGCCTATAAAAGCATAGTTAAAAACAAAGTTAACAAAATATATTTATTTATCTAATGTCTATTTTTAATGTATGGTTAATCGAATAGAGTGCTTTTAAGTTTATTTGATCAATATTCTGACATATACCTCTTCTTCCTAATCAGATATTTTTAGTTATAGACTCAACTCAGCTAGCTGACTTTGATTTGAACAGGATTTGAACAGGATTTGAACAGGATTTGAACTAGTGATTTGAACAGGATTTGCAACGATTCACTGACCCTTTAAGTGTATCATTAACAGTTTTGGGTTTTGGCCACTTGTCTTTTAATCTAGCTCTGGATAGTAAGATGGGTGGCATTTAAATTTAATAAATATCTGAGAAACGTCTGTCTTTCTACTAGATGTTCAAACAAATGTTGTCCGAAAAGCAAACGAAGTGGGAGAGCTACAAGACAGAAGGATCAGAAAGAATGGCTGAATTGGCAGATGTCTTTTCAGGAGTGAAACCATTAACCAGAGTGGAGAAAAACGGTAGGCTGAAACCGAAAAACAAGTTGCAATCTTGTTAAAAACTTTTAGCGTGAAGAGTAATGAATTTCCAGTTCATTTTTAACAAAGTCAAACCCGCAACTCTTTGTCTAATTTAAATCTTTCTTCCAATTGTAAATATGTAAACCAACAGCAGACACGTCCTTCTGATTTTAGCTCTCCCTTAGGCTTGAAAATAGGATCACCAAGATTAAAAGATATTATTTTACCATAGGTCCACCAGTCTGGCTTCGCCACCGTTTCTTGTGTGTGTGTGTGTGTGTGTGTGTGTTTGCTTTTAGTTTTCAGCAGATGTGGTCATTGTCTTCATGCTGTTGGCTCTTTTTAAGAGGGGAAAAAATGGAGGGCTGAACTTCTTCAATGAATAAATAAAGGGAAATGATGGACTGTGTTCGTTATTGATTGGGTAGATGTGAAACTTGCTATTAGGACCTATATTCTCTAGCCACTTCTGTTGAAATATTGCAAGTTGAATCCTTTCGTGGCAAGTGCGTATTTAATAAATTAAGAATTTCCAACAGCAAGATGGAAACATGACATGACAGTTTCAGCATCCTGGGGCCCTTTGTGACTTTTGCAGCTGGCGTCTCACAAGCAAAGGGAATGGGGGAAGCCAGAGTCACATGCAGAAATAACATCTTGTTTCTCAAAGCTAAAAGAGGCCAGTATTCTGGCTCTGTTTTCCCCCCTCCCCCCCCACAAGTTAGGCTTCTAAGTCTTGCATTGCAGTGGCACATAAAGATTAGTATTTTTGCAAATGGAAGAAAACGATCATCTAATTCTTAAGTATTTTTCCTATTTTAGTCAATATTTGGAAACACAACATTTGTAGACAGAGAGTTTAGGGCAGTGATGGCAAATCTTTTAGAGACCGAGTGCCCAAACTGCAACCCAAAACCCACTTATATATCGTCGGGTGCCGGGTAGGTGTGCCCCATTGGGTGGGTGTGGCCCATTGGGTGGGCGTGGCTGCAGTGGTAACGACAGACTGGGTGGGACTAAAAAGTTCAATCAATCAATTCCAAATTTGCGAGAACTTTTTCTTTTCCCGCGAGAAGTTGAAATTGATTGAACCTTTTTTTTTTTTTTTTGCACACGGTGGCGGAGGCCTAAAGCGAAAAGGTTTTATAAAACCCAGCTGAAGGCTTAGGACTGGGGTGACGGCGCACACGCCACAGAGAGAGCTCTGCATGCCACCTGTGGCACGCGTGCCATAGGTCAGGGCTTTTCAACCAGTGGTACGGGTAGCACCTGTGGTACATTGGCACCTGGCAGGTGGTACGCGACCATCCTAGAAAAGTAGTGGGGGAGGGGAATGAGCTGAACCAGTGGCAGCACCGCACAAGTCTGAGCGAGAGATGGCTGGAGCTGCAGGGCTGTCAGGGCTCAGCAGAAGCGCCAGGATCAGTGCCACTTTCCAGCTGATCGACGCTTCTTCGGGACTGTCAGGGCTCAGTGGAAGTGCCAGGATCAGTGCCAGGCTCCAGCTGGAGCTCGGCGCTGATCCTGGTGCTTCTGCTGAGCCCTGAAGAAGCACCAGTCAGCTGGAAAGCAGCACTGATCCTGGCAGTTTTGCTGAGCCCAGAAGAAGCGCCGATCAGCTGGAATGTTGCAGCATCTCCAGGGTCTTGTGATTTACATTCAGATGCTTGGCAACTGATTCATATTTATGACGGTCACAGTGTCCCAGGGTCATGTGAAGTGACCAAAACCTGCTGCAACCACCCAGCAGACGGGGGGGAATAAAAACCAAACACCCCCCCACCCCACCCCCACTGCCAATCCTCAACAGAAATGCTCACAACAATGAAAACCTCGGACAGGAGGAAGAGCGCCGCCGGGTGGGCAGGCAGGTGTCTTGTTCGGCTGTCTTTTTTGGGGGGGTCATCAAGTTTTTGACACCTTGCTAGGCAACTGGTGGTACTCGGATATTGCCATATCCTAAAAGTGGTACAATGGATGAAAAGGTTGAAAAGCCCTGCCATAGGTTCACCACCATGGGTTTAGGGGATTTCAGAGGCATTGACAGATCTGCCACAACAAGGTGATCTCTTTTATTCCTTTTCCTGCTTGGACAGAAAATCTGCAAGCCTGGTTTAGAGAAATCTCCAAACAAATCATGTCTCTGAACTACAACGACTCCACTGCAGCAGGCAGGAAAACAGTGCAGTTAATTCAAGCTTTGGAAGAGGTAAGGATGGAGCCCTTGTCTAAACATTTTCTTGTTTTCTTGGTGGAATAATAACGATTTAAAATCTCCCCAGTGAATGAGCTGCATTCAATTGTTTAACGCAGGTCCAGGAATTTCACCAACTGGAGTCCAATCTGCAAGTTTGCCAGTTTCTCGCAGACTCTCGCAAGTTTCTGCATCAAATGATCCGAACCATCAACATTAAAGAAGAGGTTTTAATCACCATGCAGATAGTAGGGGACCTTTCCTACGCTTGGCAGCTCATTGACAGGTATGACTCCAAAGACATTCTGAATTCTTCTTACCAGGACTTATTAGCTGAGTAGGCTGGCTTCCCCAAACGAAGTAGCGTGTTTGATGTCCTATTGTAGAAGCAATCATATCTAAATAATGAATCTTGAGAGTTGGAACCTCTTCTGATTCTTATAATTTGTCAATTAAGGGATGGAAAATACTGCTATGTAGATTAAGAGTACAGATGGTCCTCCACTTATGATCATAGTGGAGCCTGCCCATCACAGTTGTAAGTCTAGACACTCATAGTAAAGCAGTTGCCACACTTGCAAAGCGAACCAGTGTTTATGAGGTGGTTTTGCTGAAAACAGGAAATAAATTCAGCAAAACCCTTGTAAAATGCAATCAAATGACTGTGAGACACTGCAAGCAGCTATCAATGCAGCTTGGATGCCAAACGCCCAAGGTTTAGTCACGTGACTGCAGGGATGGAGGTGACCATTGAAATGTTAAATCTGGGTCCTAAGTAGCCCCCCAGGTGGGTTGTAAGCAACTCGTGGTAAATTGAGGACTACCTACAGTGCATTCTACATGAACAGCATGTGTTCTACTGTAGAGCTACAATTCCTCTACAGGAATTGTAGAATTCCTATCTTAGCTCTTTGTTTTCTGATCACTTTAGGGAGCGGATTCTAAACTTGCTTGCCCCATAAGGTGGTTGTTTTAATAATAATAATAATAATAATAATAATAATAATAATTATTATTATTATTATTATTATTATTATTATTATTATTATTATTATTATTATTATTATTATTATTATTATTATTATTATTTAAAAAAGGTGGAAGTCCAACCCCCTGCTCAGGCAGGTAACCCTATACCATTTCGGACAAATGGCTGTCCAGTTTCTTCTTAAAAACTTCCAATATTGGAGCATTCACCGCTTCTGCAGGCAGGTTGTTCCACTGGTTAATTGTTCTAACTGTCAGGAAATTTCTCCTTAGTTCTAGGTTGCTTCTGTCCTTGATTAGTTTCCATCCTTTGCTTCTTGTCCTGCCTTCAGGCGCTTTGGAGAATAGCTTGACTCCCTCTTCTTTGTGGCAGCCCCTGAGATAGTGGAAGACTGCTATCATGTCCCCCTCGTCCTTCTCTTCATTAAACAAGACATACCCAATTCCAGCAACCCTTCCTTATATGTTTTTGCCTCCAGTCCCCTAATCATCTTTGTTGCTCTTCTCTGTACTCTTTCTAGAGTCTCAACATCTTTTTTACATCGTGGTGACCAAAACTGGATGCAGTATTCCAAGTGTGGCCTTACCAAGGCATTGTAAAGTGGTATTAATACTTCACGTGATCTTGATTCTATCCCTCTGTTAATGCAGCCTAGCATTGTGTTGGCTTTTTTGTCAGGTGCAGCACACTGTTGGCTCATATTTAAGTGATTGTCCACTAGGACTCCGAGATCCCTTTCTAATGGAGAAATTCAGATCTATTTGATTGTAAATGTAGCTGCCTTGTTTGGTTGACAGTCTTCACACGAACAAGGCTTTAAAAAAAGGACAAAGAACTTTCCAGGAGGCCAAGCGCCCCACCATTTTTAAGGGGAGTGAAGACCACAATAAGAAGTATAATAATATATGCAGAATCATATCATGTACCGGTCTAGTTTACAATTTTTCATATTTGTTTCTGCATTTATATGAACGGTTCTATTTTGTTGTTATTTACATTTAAATCTTAAACATGTTAAGTCTGTTTTAGCCCAAATATTGATTTCAGCTTTTATTTCTGTCATGGCTTTATTTATCTTCCCGCACCCTTTTTCCAGTTTCACCTCTATCATGCAGGAAAGTATAAGAGTCAGCCCATCTATGGTAACCAAACTCCGGGCCACCTTTTTAAAGGTGAGTTGGTTAGTACATTAGCAACAGTCCAGCTTTTGGGAGGTCGGATTAGGAATCCTTTATGGGGGGGGGCTTGAGGGGGACACCTATTTGTTGCCTCTCTTGAAATCCTTTGTCCCAAGTTGACAAATTGGATTTCCAAGACCATAAAACTGATCCATTTTATTCTGGATTCTTTCCAGAATGGAATTAGGCTTTTCAAAAATAATTAAGGATTTACTTTACTCAGAATACTTTTTACTTACATAGTAATTCTAATGACTTTCACTCTCAGGCGTTGAAATCTGAGGCTCAATTTACACACCAAAGACAACTTTTGCTTAGTCACAGCTTGTTAAATAATTGGCTGAGTTTGTACAGTAGACTAAGCCACAAACCATGATTTACAAGCCACAGTAGCTAGATTCGCTCCTTGCATTAAGCCACTATCAATAGAAACCATATTATAACCTAAAGCATATCTGGGAACTTTATTGATGTCTCTATCTCACTTGCTTCCAGCTGGCTTCAGCTCTTGACATGCCACTTCTTCGCATCAATCAAGCAAACAGTCCTGATCTTCTCAGTGTATCACAGTATTATTCTGGAGAACTGGTATCCTATGTAAGGAAGGTGAGCAAGATCATTTTTGGAGATATTTTTTCCCTTGTTACAAACTGGGAAAGCCGTTTTTCAAGAGTTCCCCTCTGGAAGAACTTTACAATAGACCAGTGTTTCTCAACCAGCTGAAGATGTGCTGACTTCAGCTCCCATAATGCCATATTCTGACTGAGAAATTCTGGAAATTAAAAAGTCCACACATCTTAAAAATTGCTGATTTTGAGAAACGCTGCAGTGGACTATCACAATTCAAGCTGAACCTCTTGGCCACTGTAGCCAAGAACTTTCTAGATCTTTGAACCAAAGATAGTCTCCTTTGCCCAACCCCAGAAGCCAGAAAGGAAAGTGATTTGGATCTTCCTACCTAAATCCAGTAATAAAGAACTGAACAACCATCTAAGAGTTTGTTAGATTAGATTAATAGTAGTTGTATAATCACGCAGCCTTAAACATGATGACATTTATAATGAAAATGTTCTCTATTTAAATCAGTGAAAGTTCATCTCTAGATAAAAAAATTGAATTTAGCGGAGAAAGAAATATAAGAAAGAAAGGGAAGGTAGCAAACATATTCACCAAATTCTAAATAATAGTAATAGTAATAGTAATAATAGTAGTAGTAGTAGTAATAATAGTAGTAGTAGTAATAATAATAATAATAATGATGATGATGATGATGTTGGAAGGGACCTTGGAGGTCATCAAGTCCAACCCCCTGCTCAGGCAGGTAACCCTGGCCTATACCATTTCGGACAAATGGCTGTCCAGTCTCTTCTTAAAAACTTCCAGTGTTGGAGCATTCACCGTTTCTGGAGGCAGGTTGTTCCACTGGTTAATTGTTCTAACTGTCAGGAAGTTTCTCCTTAGTTCTAGGTTGCTTCTCTCCTTGATTAGTTTCCATCCGTTGCTTCTTGTCCTGCCCTCAGGTGCTTTGTGTTGAGCTAAAGAACATATTGTTCCTGTTGGCTTAGATCACACCTATCTATGTGGCTAGAAAGTTAGTTTGGTATACAAGTAGTTCTTGCTTAATGACCATTTGTTCAGCAACCGTTTGAAATTATAACCACACTGAATAAAGGGATTTATGACCTGCCCTCCCCCAAATAATAGTTGAAAAGGGCTTTACTTGGGGATAACAAAAAATAACTTTCGCTAATTCAGGTCTCTCTTCATTGGAGTTCAATGGGTATTGTTCTATTATGCTAAAAACTAGAGGGGTATTGTACCCCTTAAAGCAGTGGTTCTCAATCTGTGGGTCGGGACCCCATTTGGGGTCGATCGACCATTTCATGGGGGTCGCCAAGCAAGGCTGTCCGCCATTTTTTTTGTCCGCCATTTTTTTCCCTTTTCCGGCGGGTGCCTTACTTCCCTTGGGCTGGGCCAGCTGGTGGTCGGCCTGCTTCGTCTCTGCCGCTTGCCAGCTACGCCTCGGCCGGTGCAGGGGGCGGAACCACGCATGCGCGGCGCTCCCGGGCAGGGAAAGTCCTTGACTTACAACCGGTTGGGTAGTCCTCGACTTACGGCCGGTTTAGTCCTCAACTTACGACCGGTTGGGGTCACGGCATTAAAAAGGTTGAGAACCACTGCCTTAAAGGAACTATTACTTTTCAATCGCTAATCAATATTTTTGCATTTTGTATTTTTGCCTTTTGGGAGAAAAGGTTTTACAGATCATTCCAGAAAGCATGTTCACTTCTCTCCTGAAGATTATAAAACTGCAGACTCATGATATCATTGAGGTGCCAACTCGCTTGGACAAGGACAAGCTGCGAGATTATGCTCAACTTGGACCACGCTATGAGGTGCTTCAAAGTTTACAGTGTTAGAGAGATTAGGTGCACTTCTGGAATTGGTATGAAGTCATATTCCTGGATGATAGAGACTCTGTATAGCAATGATGGCGAACCTTTTAGAGACAGTGCCCAAACTGCAACCCAAAACCCACTTATGCATCATCAAGTGCTGGATGGATGTGGCCCATTGGCTGGGCATGGCCCATTGGCTGGGCGTGGCTGCAGTGGTAATGGCAGACTGGGTGGGACTAAAATGTTCAGTCCATTCCAACTTTGCAAGATTTTTTTTTTTCCCGCGTGAAATTGAAATTGACTGATTTAACTTTTTTTTTTTTGCACACGGCGGCGGAGGCCTAAAGCAAAAAGGTTTTATAAAACCCAGCTGAAGGCCTAGGACTGGGGCGAAGGTGCGCATGCCCACAGAGAGGGCTGTGAGTGCCGTCTCTGGCACCCGTGCCATAGGTTCACCACCACTGCTCTATAGATTATGATAGCAAATCATCCGTAATAAGGGATGAATATTTATCACAAAAAGTGGAAGTAGCTTATTTCTGCTCCTCCTGTCATAAGGAAGTGACAGTTGGGTATGTCATTTAAAACATGAAGTTAAGGAGAAAGAAGTCCATGTGGTAAAAGAAGAAAAGAGCTTCCTTATCAATTATGTTCTTTTCAGCTCCCCAATGCTCTGGAGGTGCCTTCTAATTACCAACCTCTCCTTTCTTTCTCAAAGGTTGCTAAGCTTACGCACGCCATCTCCATTTTCACGGAAGGCATCCTGATGATGAAAACAACATTGGTTGGCATCATCAAGGTAACATTTCCCATTGCAGTGGACAGAAAAATCTAGAAACCTGTTGATTCCCCAAGATAGATTTCATGAATTTTGGAATAAGTGGGGTCCAAAAGGTATGCGAAAATGATACAGTAACTTCACCCAGAGGAACAAAAATAGCATTTTGAAGGCCATTTTCCAACATTTCTTCAAGGGCTGTTTATGTGCACGTATGTGTTTCTTCAAATCAGTGTTGATTCCTGGTGACTGCCTGGTCTAGTCCCTGTGGTTATAGCTTCTACATAATCATCTTCAAGGATGTCTCCTTAGTCCTCCGTGATCACCATAGTAGGATGAAAAACAAGCCCAAAGGACATCTAGTGCCAGAATACTGAGCATGTAGGTGTTCTGCGAAAGTTTCCTCTCTTGGAGACTATCTTATCTTCCTCAAGATAAAACAGTTCAGTTCAGCCATAGCATAATAGAGAGTAGGAGACACGTATCCAACAAACAGAAAGGCACATGAAGAGAAAGTATGTGTCATGACCCAGGGCACAGCACAGAGGCAATGCAGTCAGCTGGCAATTCAAACAGTTCTTTTATTGCCCCAAATTTTCCCCAAATGCTCCCACGTTTGCTGGCAAGCCTCCAACAACAGAACACACACACACATCCCTTCAGCCGACTGTGGCTGAAAGTAGGTTCAAATGCAGTCTGATTAGCATAAGAAAGTACTCAAGGCCATGGAGATAACAAGGAAGAAAACATAAACTTTAACGAGTCTGTTTGAATCCTAGCTGGCCTGAGCAGTTTTCAAAAGAGAGAATCTGAAATACAATCCGATAGTCAAAAGATTCCAGGTTTCCAAACAGAAGTCACAGATCAGCAGCAATACACAACACTCCAAGGAATCAGCGTTTGTTCCCGACAAATGCCCCTCCCCACAATGGTCTCCTTAAATCTCAATCTCCAGGTGTTCCTTGTGGAGAGGAGTGGGACGCTCTCCTCCCAAGTAATTGAGCCTGCCTGTGTTATTCCCTCCTTCTCTCCACTCTCCGTGCTCTAGGATCAGGTGGGGGTGGCCCTGGCTCATCGCCTGAACTCCTGTTCCTCCTGCTCCAATCCTGAAGGGCCCTGGCCTGCCTCAGCCTGCCCTTCCCCACTTTCCTCTGAAACCACCTCCATAGGGTCCCATTCCAGTTCATTTTCCTCCGCAGATTCAGGCTCAGACGGAGGCATGTCAGTATGGGCACGTTATCATTTCTCTCTTCTGCGGGTTTTCTAGGTTGACCCAAAGCAGTTGCTTGAAGATGGAATTAGAAAGGAGCTGGTCAAACGAGTGGCTTTTGCCCTACACCGAGGGCTCACCTTCAACCCTAGAGCTAAGGTATCAGGGGATCTTTCCCCCTTTTTTCTGTTTGCCTACATTCATTTAGCCCAGTTCTTTGTTATCGTACCAACAGTTACAGTCAAATTCTCATCCTTCTTCCCCTTTTAGAAATTAAATGCTTCAAGTCATCTCCCTACGGTAGGGGTGTCAAACTCAATTTCATTGAGGGCCAGATCAGCATTGCGGTTGCCCTCAGGAGGCCGGGTGGGTGCGGTCTACTGAGTGGGCATGGATGGAGTGGGTGTGGCCTACTGGGTGGCCGTGGCCAGTTCTACATCGTTCGCGTCAAGGGTGCCTGTGGGGGCCTGGGCAGGAGTGGGACAGATCTGAGGGTCTCTGGCAGAAGGGGGTGGGACCGGGGCAGAGCCCATCAAGCCACATATGTGAAGTAGGCAAGGGCCATTTGCTGGCCACTTCCAGGCGATGGTGCATTTCTTCATTCCTCACAAAGGGTGACACCTCCCCAGCATGCACCTAGGGGATGGGGCTGATGTGGCAGGGGCTGGTTCCTCGCTGTTTCCAGGCGGCCTTGTGGAGCTAAGACTGAATGTGTTTCAGCATAGATGGCCACCACAAAATTGTACATTGGCCAGGGCCAAGGCAGCGGGGGCCGTTCCCTCACTGTTTCCAGGATGGCTTCGCGGGCCACATGAAACCACTTTGCAGGTCGCATCCGGCCCCCGGGCCTTGTGTTTGACAGATCTGCCCTATGGCTTCACGAAAGAGAGGTTTCACCCATTACACAGTCTCACATTCTCTTTCAGATTTATGGGCAACTCTTGAAACAGGTGGCGGAACCAGGGGTGTTCCAGTTTGCAAATACATTTTAAAAATACTTGGAGGCAGAGCAGCTGAGCAGCTTTTCCTTCCCTCCATCTTGTAATGGTGAAATTGTTTCTCCTTGGAAGGGAGAGAGGGAGAAGGTTCCAGGAAAGAGGACATTCTGGAATCCACCAGTAGTCCTCAATTTACAACCACAGTTGAGACCAAATTTCCGTTGCTGGGCATGGCGGTTGTTAAGTAAGTAATGCCCGATTTACAACCTTGTCTGTCACGCTTGTTAATCAAATCACTGCAGTTGTTAAGTGAATCATGCATTTGTCGAACGAATTTGGCTTTCCACATTGACTCTGCTGGTCGGAAGCCAGCTGGGAAGGTTGCGAATGGTGATCACGTGATCCTGGGACACTGCAACCGTGGTAAATACATGCAGACTGCCCAAGTACTTAAATTTTGATAACGTGGCTGTGGGGATGCTACAACAGT
>NW_015388597.1:20217-57300 GCF_001527695.2 Protobothrops mucrosquamatus
AATCACTGCAGTTGTTAAGTGAATCATGCATTTGTCGAACGAATTTGGCTTTCCACATTGACTCTGCTGGTCGGAAGCCAGCTGGGAAGGTTGCGAATGGTGATCACGTGATCCTGGGACACTGCAACCGTGGTAAATACATGCAGACTGCCCAAGTACTTAAATTTTGATAACGTGGCTGTGGGGATGCTACAACAGTGGTAAGTGTGGAAACTGTTTGTAAGTAACTTTCTTCAGTGCCATTGTAACTTCGAAGAGCCGCTAAATGAATGGTTGTAAGTTGAGGACTATCTGTATTGGGATGTGCACAAAGAGGTTAAAGCAAGGGTCTTCAAACTTGGCCCTTTTATGACTTGTGGACTTCAACTCCCAGAATTCCTCAGCCAGGCATGCCTGGCTGAGGAATTCTGGGAGTTGAAGTCCACAAGTCATAAAAGGGCCAAGTTTGAAGACCCCTGGGTTAAAGTGATCAAAATGGCAGCTGTGACTTTGCAGTCCAAACCCACAGTCCTTTCTTAGCATCTGCCGTCGTGGGTTTCCTAAACCTGCCCTTCTGTAGACATCCCTGAATGGAGAAATAACAAATTTTAGAAAGGCAAAGATGGTGAATGGGCCTTTTGATTTTCCTTATTTCCACAGCTCAGTGAGCTGATGCCCAGACTGAAAGATATGGCAGCCACCATGGATGGGTTCCACCGTTCCTTTGAGTACATCCAGGACTATGTCAACATCTGTGGATTAAAAATCTGGCAGGAAGAAGTATCCCGTATTATTAATTACAACGTGGAGCAGGAATGCAACAACTTCTTAAGGACAAAGGTATTCAACAGCCTTATTAAAAAGGCTGCAGAATGTATGGATGTCAACGGAAAAGAATATTTGTAGCTCAGGGTTCAACTACAGCAGTGGTTCTCAACCTTTTTAATGCCGCGACCCCAACTGGTCGTAAGTCAAGGACTAAACCGGTCGTAAGTCGAGGACTTTCCCTGCTCGGGAGCGTGCGCATGCATGGTTCCGCCCCCTGCGCCGGCCGAGGCGTAGCTGGCAGGCGGCAGAGACGGAGCAGGCCGACCACCAGCTGGCCCAGCCCAAGGGAGGTAAGGCACCCGCCGGAAAAGGGGGGAAAAATGGCGGACAAAAAAAATGGCGGCCAAAAAATGGCGGACAGCCTTGCTTGGCGACCCCCATGAAATGGTCGATCGACCCCAAATGGGGTCCCGACCCACAGGTTGAGAACCACTGAACTACAGGGTCCTTGATGCTGTCTGAGCTTGGTTGTTTTCTTGCAGACACTTCATTACCCAACTAGGTAGCATCATCAGTGCTAGAAGGAAAAGGGTTGCTCTCTGTTTATATACGTAGCTTGCAGAGAATAAACCCCACTCCCTTCTACTACTGATAATGTTACCTAGTTGGTAATGAGGAATGAAGCATCTGCAAGAATGCAATCAAGCTCAGAGAGCACCAAGGAGCCCACAATGGGGTTAGTGAGTTACTATCTTATTCTTAATGCTGCTTATTCAGAGCCCTGGTGTCCTCCTCTGAATTCCTCCTCCATTTCGACTCCAAAAATGACTTGAGGAAATACTCTGCTGGCTGTAAGGATCTCCCCAAACCTCTTCACAGAAAACTGGACAGAAGGAGAGAGTAAAACCGTTCTGCCACAAGAAGTTCTCAGGACTGAATTCACACATTTCACTAAGACATTGTTTCCTTATTTAGTCCGCTTTAGTGTGTTGTGTGAAGCCAGCCGAATGTAGTTTAGTCAGCAGATCATGATTGAGTAAGCTAAAGTTTAGCACGGTGGGTTAATCCAGCCCCAGGATTTATTGCACTAGACTTGTTTCACTCACTTCTTCCAACGTTATGTTTTAAAGTTACACAGTCCAAATGCAAACGCAACGGTTGTAAGGCGGCCACTGCAATCATTAAGTGAACGCCACTGTTGTTAAGCAAATCCATTGTTCGGAATGGGACAACTCGCCACGGCCACCATTGTTTGCTATGGGGTATTTTTGCCTAAATTTGGAAATAAATGCTGGTTTCTAGCAAATGTGTCAAAAATGGCACACATGGCTATGTGGGGGGGGGGAGAGAACAAAACTTTGAAACCAGGTTGTAAGTGCCTGGGGTGGTGTCTGTCAAAACTTCAAACAGTCACTGAGTGATCAGTCATAAGTCAAGGAGTACTGGTAGATGCTGTGGACAGACTGAGAGCAGCCATCAAGAGCCCTGAAACCAACACTACTCATAGATAACACTAGATAGATAACAGTTACTGTCATTTTTTTACTGCGAGCACAATGTCACACATTAAAAACGAAATTTAGTTGCTTGCTCTCAAAGTCTACACATACATAACACACATTTAAACGTACTATATACAACATATGTATAGACCTACACCCTTACATATAAGTATCATATAAATATTAATCACTATCCATCTTGAATATATAACGGAAGGAGGAAGCTTTAGAGTTCACAAGGTTAATACTGTATGGAAGAAAACTGTGACTGAATCTGGATGTTCTGCTTCGGATACCACGAAGCCTCCTCCCAGAAGGTAACAAGGAAAACAGGTTGTGAAGAGGATGTTAGTGTCCCAGATAATCTTACGGACCCTGCTCAAGCAACGCTTATGTGCTATGTCCTGGATGGGAGGGAGGGAGCTGCCAATGATCTTTTCAGCCGTCCTCACCACTCTCTGCACCGCCTTCCTGTCTGAAGCAGTGATGCTTCTAAACCAGACTGTGATGCAGTATGACAGGATGCTCTCGATCGTCCTTCTGTAGAAAGTGGTCAGGACAGGGGAAGGAAGATGTGCTTTTCTCATGCGATGCAGAAAATGCAGGCGCTGCTGTGCCCGCTTCACCAGTGTCTCGCTGTTGAGTGACCAAGCCAACCTACTTGTTAACTGCACACCCAGGAATTTGATGCTGGTAACCATCTCTACAGGTGAATCATTGATGCACAGAGAAGTGTGGCCGTGCCTGCCTTTTCTGAAATCGACAATGATCTCTTTGGTTTTTCCAGTATTTAAAATTAGGCTGTTTTCCTTACAGCAGTTCACCACTAGGATACTGTAGTCTTGAAAAACAGCCTGATATTTTTTTGGGGGGGGGGGACCTGCAATTACGTATAGTCAGAGATAGCTCAGAATGATTTCACTGTGCATGTCTTTCAGATTCAAGACTGGCAAAGCATCTACCAATCCACCCATATTCCAATACCCAAATTTGCACCTACAGACGAATCTGTTACTTTTATTGGTCGCCTCTGCAGAGAAATTCTGAGAATCACTGACCCAAAGTAAGCAGACTACATAATTTGCAGATTCCCGTAGAAAATGGGCTATTTCCTGACATCTCCACATAGGATCAGCAGACTAAACCAGACAAAAGTTTCATAAAACTCCTACCCCTTCATCTCTTACAGCAGGGGTGTCAAACTCAATTTCATTGAGGTTGCCCTCGGGGGGTGGGGGTGGCCTACTGGGTGGGCGTGGATGGAATGGGTGTGGCCTGCTGGGTGGGTGTGGCCAGCTCTACATCGTTTGCGTCAAGGGTGCTGTGGGGGCCTGGGCAGGAGTGGGACAGATCTGAGGGTCTCTGGCAGAAGGGGGTGGGACCAGGGCAAGTGCCAAGGCATGGTCCACTGGAGGAGTCTCACTGCCTGCTAAAACCCCTCTGCCGGAGCCCATGAAGCCGGATATGTGAAGTAGGCAAGGGCCATTTGCTGGCCACTTCCAGGCGATGGTGCATTTCTTCATTCCTCACAAAGGGTGACACCTCCCCAGCATGCACCCAGGGGGCGGGGCCGACACGGCAGGGGCTGGTTCCTCGCTGTTTCCAGACGGCCTTGTGGAGCTAAGACTGAATGCGTTTCAGCATAGATGGCCACCACAAAATTGTACATTGGCTCCCGGCCGGCCTGGGCCAGGGCCAAGGCAGTGGGGGCCATTCCCTCACTGTTTCCAGGATGGCTTTGCGGGCCACATGAAACCACGCATCCGGCCCCCGGGCCTTGTGTTTGACATGTCTGTCTTACAGAGTCTGTATCTTAAGAGGAAAAAGTCTTCCTCTCCTTCTTCTCCCTCTGTTTCTCCCCCCTCCTTTTTTCCTTTCCTTCCTTCTCCTTCCTCCTCCTCTTCCTTCTCCCTATCTCCCTCTCCCTGCTCTTCTTCCCCCTCCTTTTTCTCCTCCTCCCCCCACTCTTTTTTCTCCTTTTCCTTTCCCTCCCCCTTCCTCCTCCTCCTTTCTTCCCCTCCCCCTCCCCCTTCTGCCTGAACTAGTCAAAAACTCGTAACTATATCTCATTCCAAACCTGCAGAAGCTTTAGCCCAGAACTGACTCTGACTCTCAGTATGGAAAATTGCATAATTTAATGGATCTAAATTTTATTATTGCAGATCTTCCTGTTTCTTGTTTGGCCAACTTTACTCAATATCTGATTGCTTAAAGGTTGTTCACCCTTGCCAGCTTGCTCACAGATAAGATCCTTCCTTCAGTGATGGCTACTTACCTTTTGACAGGTCTGCCTGCTATATTGATCAGCTTAACACCTGGTATGATATGAAAACTCACCAGGAAGTCTCCAACAGTCGCTTGTTTGCCGAGATCCAGAACACTTTGGGAACCTTTGGTCTCAACGGATTAGACCGTCTTCTCTGCTTCATGATTGTCAAAGAGTTGCAGGTAACCAGGCCCCAACCCAGCTCCAGTTCAGCCAGACTATCACAAAACAAGTCCACCTGGACTAAGAAATGTGTACCATTTTTCTCTCCATTAGCCTCCTATAATCAGTTGTGAAAATACAAGTGGTCCCCAGTTAACCATTCATTCAGTGTCCATTCAAACGTACAATGGCATTGACGGGTGCTCATACTTACGGCCATGGCAGCACCCCTGCAGTCACATGATCACAATCTGAGCACTTGTTGGTCCTTATTTCTGACAATCATAGTCACATGATAGTGTTTGCAACTTCCCTGCCAGCTTCCCACAAAGCAAAGTCACCGAGGAAGCTGGCATGAAGTCATACGAACTTGCTTAATGTCCATCAGCGATAACCAGCAACTGCCATCT
The DNA here is from genome assembly GCF_001527695.2 of Protobothrops mucrosquamatus. NCBI lineage: Eukaryota > Metazoa > Chordata > Lepidosauria > Squamata > Viperidae > Protobothrops > Protobothrops mucrosquamatus. The sequence goes on from NW_015388597.1 coordinate 25,305, forward strand.
CTAAGCAGCACAGTCACTTGACATTGTGCTTTATGTTTATATCACTTAGAGTCGGAAATTCAGGTCCCAATTACCTTTGTTGAGTGAGGATTACCTGTAACCTTAAAGATGGAGATGGGCTGCAACCTAGACAACTGTCACACAAAAGGTAGATAGAAAGAAAAGAAGGAAGGAAAAGTACGTGGGAGATGTCTCAGAAAGGACTCTGCCTAGTTTTTTGGAAAATAAAAATAAAAGAGGGAAGAAAGATTTTCAGCCCTGCAAGATTCTGTTACTGTAACCTTATGATAAAAGATAATTTTAGTACTTATGGTTTGTGCTTCTTATCTGGACTACCTCAAAGGACTGACACTTCCAGATATGACGGACTACAATCCCCACATTCCTAACCAGCTTAGCTAATAGTGGGATAAATTGGGACTTATTTATGTCCTGCTTTTCTCTCAGGAGCTCAAGGCAACTTAGAAAACAAGATAGAATAACAAATAGAAGAATAACAGAGTTGGAAGGGACCTTGGAGGTCTTCTAGTCCAACCTGCTCAGGCAGGAAACCCCTGTACCATTTCAGACATACGGTTGTCCAAATTCCTCTTAACAACCTCCAGTGTTGGAGCACTCACAACTTCTGGAGGCAAGCCATTCCAATTTTCATCATTCTCAATTTTCTTTCTCCAGAGCCGGCAACTTTGGACCTGGTCACAGAACACACTAAAACCAGCATTTTTTCAGCCTTGGCAATTTTAAGATCTGTGGAATTCAACTCCCAGAGTTCCCTGGCCAGCATTCTTTTGAAGTCCACACATTGTAATATTTCCATAGTTGAAAACAAGGTCTTGGGTTCCATTCTGGGTTATCCATGCCATACAAAACACAGTATGTGCAACCGCAATGGACTTTTTCTGCAGAATATCCCAAAGAATCTTTTTTCTTTTCTCTCCAGAATTTCCTCATCATGTTTCAGAAAACAGTGCTGCATGATAAAGGGGTCCACGAAGCGTTGAAGTCTCTCATGAAGAGTGTCAGCCCTTTGAAAGGACTTGTGGGTAAGATCCTTAAAGCAGGGTCCTGGGCTAGAAAATGGCAAGGAATTGAATGGCTTTTGTTGTTGTTGTTGTTGTTGTTAGTTTCAAAGTCGTGACCGACCCATCGCGATCCCATGGACAACGTTCCTCCAGGCCTTCCTGTCCTCTACCATCTTCTGGAGTCCATTTAAGCTCACGCCTACTGCTTCAGTGACTCCATCCAGCCACCTCATTCTCTGTTGTCCCCTTCTTCTATTGCCCTCAATCTTTCCCAGCATTAGGCCCTTCTCCAGTGAGTCCTTCCTTCTCATTAGGTGGCCAAAATACTTGAGTTTCAACTTCAGGATCTGGTCTTCTAAAGAGAAGTCAGGGTTGATCTCCTCTAGGACTGACTGGATTGATCATCTTGCAGTCCAGGGGACTCGCAGGAGTCTTCTCCAGCACCATAGTTCAAAGGCCTCAATTCTTTGGCGCTCAGCCTTTCTTATGGTCCACCTTTCACATCCATACATTGCAACTGGGAAAACCATGGCCTTGACTATAGGCACTTTTGTTGGCAGGGTGATGTCTCTGCTTTTTAGTATGCTGTCTAGATTTGTCATAGCTTTCCTCCGCAGGAGCAAGCGTCTTTTAATTTCTTGACTGCAGTCCCCATCTGCGGTGATCTTGGAGCCCAGGAAGATAAAATCTGTCACTACCTCCATTTCTTCCCCATCTATTTGCCAGGAATTGAGAGGGCCGGATGCCATGATCTTGGCTTTTAGGAACCCTAAAAATAAATAAAATGAAATTTGGAAAATGAAAGCCCTGGGAATAATCTACCTCCTTGCCAGTTATCACCTTCTCTCTCTTTCTGTCCCTACGTAATAACAAGCAGTCCTGGACTTATGGCCACCATTGGGATCAGAATTTTGGTTGCTAAGCAATGCAGTAATTATACGAGTCATCACAGGACTGAACCTGATGGCAAATGGTGATCCCGGGACCATTGTAAAAGCAAGCCAGTTGCCAAGGGCCTAAATTGCGATCATGTGACCCCAAGGGTGGTGTGACCATCATAACATCGAGGACAGATCATAAGCCACTTTTTCCAAGGCCATTGTAACTATCATTAAATGAATGATCATCAATTGAGGATTACCTGTTAGTGACCAGTAGAAAAGGCATGTTATGGGTCCCATCTATGAAAGAGTGTCATCTGGCGAGACCCAGAAAGAGAGTCTTTTCTGCTATGGCACCTACCTTGTGGAATATCATTTCCCCCAAACTCCTGAAACCTAGACTGGTCCCCACCCTCCCAGCCTTTAGGAAGGCCCCAAAGACATGGTTCTGCACCGTGCCTGGGGGTCTGGCAATGATGGATGGCTCTTACAATGGCTGTGTTGGAATACTGACTGGAGAATTCTGGAAGTTGAAGTCCATGCAACTGAACACTTTCCAAGGTTGAGAAATACTGTCTTCAGAGTATTTTTTAATGGGGTGGAGGAAACAGAATAATAATCATAGAAGGAGGAATGGGAAGGCACTTCTAAAACTTGTTTTTCTCTCAATGTTCTGTTGCAGCTAATTGTAATAGAGTCTATTCTACAGCAATTACCAAAACACAGAGGATCTGGGCTGCCTACCTTGACACAATTATGAAGGTACTTTGGCTATATCAGTCATGGGATAGGGAACCTCTGGATGACCCTCTAGCTGAGAGAAGTTTGGGAGCTGCACCTTACAGCAGAATCCACATGGGTCTCCCCTTGAGGATGTTCTAAAAGTCTCTGAAAACGTGGATGTCCTCACAGTCCGTGATGTTGAAAAAGCTAAACAGAGTTGGACCTGGTTAAATCTTGGATGGGAGGTTATCAGAAAATCCCAGGCTTTTGGCTAGATCAGAAATTGGAAAGACATGCATATGTACATAAATAAAATGCAACAGCCATGTTGTTCTTTAACAGGAGGGTAAAACATGAAGTTTTGATTGCTATAAGAAGCAGCTAAGTTAGCTGATGCTTCATTAATGTCAGAATCAAACACTCTCCTTAAGTAGATAAGGTTCCTATTTTCTTGGGAGCAATCCTCTTAGAAATCAGTCAAGTCTTCTGAATCGTAACGTAGAGCATTAGGGTGCTCCCTCCTACACTGCACTTTTTCAGATAAATGGGATTCTGGAAGTTGTAGGATCAATACATCTAGGACAGTGATGGCGAACCTTTTAGAGACCGAGTGCCCAAACACTGGCCCCGCCCTCGCTCCACCCCCCCTGCCTGCCCCCGCTCTGCCCCCATCCCCCGCCCCACCTGCCCACAGGACCACTCACTGCCTCCAGGGCCCACCGCAGATCGCCCAGGCAGCCCAGCAGCCCTATGGCAGCCACACCCTCTGCCCGCGCCCTGCAGCATCAACTGCATGATGGGGCGTGAGGACAGTCTTGTCTACGCTGCCTGGCTGCGTTGCTCCGTGTGGGCCACGCTCGGGGGCAACTCTCCTTTGGGGGGCTGCTGGAGAGGGTCGCGGGGGGAGGCAAGGCTGGGGCAACGGCACGTGTGCCCACAGAGAGGGCTCCGAATGCCGCCTCTGGCACCTGTGCCATAGGTTCGCCACCACTGATCTAGGATGTCTTGGGAAAACCTTCATTAGGGCTATAATAGTAACTTTTAATTGGTAATCCTCAGTGTCCATTAAAAAAAAAAACCCAGGATGTTTTAGGCAATAAATTGTACTATTCATTCGTTTTCATTTTGGGAGATCTTTTAATTCTCATCATCTCTTCCCTAGGTTGGCCAGATGCAAATTTTAAGACGCCAAATAGGCAATGAACTGAACTATTCCTGCAGATTCGACTCCAAGCATTTAGCAGCTGCCCTGGAGAACCTTAACAAGTAAGACTGCAAGCTTCTTGAGGACCAGCTTGTATCACTGGGATGGCAACAAAGATAATAGCTTCTCATATTCTGGGACGACAACATAAATAATAATAACTTTTCAAATCCATGTGCATCAAAAGGGAGCATCTACACTTTGAGATGTTCCTCTCAGCTCAGAATGCAAAGCAAATTTGGGTAGAGCCATGGGTTCAAAAAAATAGGTTGCACCACAAAGAACGGGAAATTAGTCTCTAGTCATTCGTGGATCTTGGTAGCAGGAAGCAATTATCAGTCCAATGTTTGGAATCCTCCTGAAATCTGCTCCAGATTTATGTTCGCTCATAAATTCTTTATTTGGTGCTTAATTTGTAACCATGGCCATCAGTTCAGTTTTGAAAGAAATTAGGCCCGTTTGTGAGGGATCAAGTGAGAAGGGCGGCTAATCTCATTGACCCTTTCTGAGCTCCAGAATTACAAGCTACAAATCCTTAAATGCCAGCTGCTGGGGGAAAAAATAGAAAGGAGAATTTATTTATCTGTTTGTTAACTTTATTTCCTCTCTTACTGTGGGGCTACTCTAGGCGGCTTCCGATAGTGAAATGACGAGAAATGAAAAAGTGTATAAACGGAACAAGTAAAATAATAGAACAATAAAATAAACAACGATGAAGGAACACAGTGAGAATAATACATTAATATGATAACCAAACAGATGGATGGGTAGAGAGCAAAGGGGCGGGGGGAGGTGGAGTCTGCTATTAATCTAGCAGCCACCTCCAGCATGGAAGTTCCCCATCTAGTCCTTACGGGCATTCTGTACTATCTGTTAAATGTTTGGTATCTGATGACAACTCAATAGCAAGATTCTGACAGAGGGTATTTTATCCTTTTATTGAAAGGGAAACTGCTACAGACTTTTTGATAAGTCTTCCACTTCTAAGAAACTCGCTCCCCCATCATTGAGTTCACTTGAGTAGAGCTTTCTCCGTTCCCTTGGTAACCACTTTGATGAAGGAAAGACATAACTAACCCTTCACCAGATAATGGAAGAATCTCCAAATGTTATGAACTTCCAGTCTTATCTTTCTTCTTTCCTTGGCTTTGAAAAGACTATTAATCATTTCTTCTACATATGATGTTTTTTTGCTTGATGAATAGAATAGAATAGAATAGAACAGAACAGAACAGAACAGAACAGAACCTTGGAGGTCTTCTAGTCCAACCCCCTGCTCAAGCAGGACGCCCTGTAACATTTCAGACAAATAGTTGTCCAATTTCTTCTTAAAAACCTCCAGTGATGGAGCACTCACAACTTCAGGCTCTTGTGGAAGGATAGAGTGGGAGCAATTGGGTGGTGAGATTTCTACCCACTCAATGTTTGAGCTTCTCAAATCCATTCTAACTACTGCAGGATGTAGAGCACAGAAATAGGTTGGCCTTTGGCCAGATTCAGTAAAGCTGCTCTGGTGTTCTTTTGCCCTTATAGAGCAATCCTGGCTGATATAGAGGCCCACTATCAGGACCCTTCTTTGCCTTGCCCCAAAGAAGATAACACCCTCCTGTATGAAATTACCGCTTACCTGGAGGCTGCTGGCATCCATAATCCACTGAATAAGGTGAGACCCTTTTCCTAATTAAGCTCTCCCAGCCCTTGGGGCCATCCCAATCTGTTGCACCAATCACTGGCATGTTTAATCAGCATGGCCCTCTAACCCAGGGGTTCTCAACCTTGGCAACTTTAAGACTTGTGGACTTCAACTCCCAGAATTCAATGTGAGTTGAAGTCCACAAGTCTTAAAGTTGCCAAGGTTGAGAACCCCTGCTCTAACCTATGCGACACCATCTTTACTAAGAGGTCTCAGTTCTGTTTTTAACTGTGGAAAAACCGTGAATCCGGCAGGAAAAGAGGCAGCAGAGCTCAGATTGGAAGGGGGGGAGAAGGGGGCAAATGCGGAAAAATCATTTCTTGGTGGGTTTAAATTTAACACCGAACCCTGCAACAACTCTGGACAGTATAGACACCGTGGGCCACCAATGCAAACAGAAATAGATAATGTATTCGTCATCATTTCAAGCTTTTATTTCAAAAGCCCCGTCAAACATTCAGAAGTTGTGGGTAGAAAGGGCTTCTTTAGTGATGGTATCTTAATTCAACAGCATCTTCAGAAAACGTTCTCTGATTCTCAGCTTGATGGTCTGTCTAGTTTCTCAACTATCGAACGAGCCCATTGTTTTCTTTTGTTCAATAGATTATTTTTCCTCCCTCTGGTCTTTCTTTGCATTGATTTAGCATAGCATAATCTCTTTTTCTTCAGTTCTTTTGCGTGGTTTTTTTTTAAAAAAAAACTATAAGAATTTCATTGCTTTGCTGTCTGAAATGGTAATTATAAAATAATCTGGATTTTTTTAAAAAAAAAAATTAATACATTCTTTCCTTCAAAATGTTCTTTCCCAGATCTACATTACGACAAAACGATTGCCGTATTTCCCCATTGTGAATTTTCTGTTTCTGATTTCCCAGTTGCCAAAACTTCAATACAGTAAAAACTTAGGTATAGTATTAATTTTTCTATATCCTTTCACTTTAAGCATAGGTGATTGGAAAAGTATTTTCACTTTATCAAAATTACCAGCATTCAAATTTCCTTGCAGATAGAATTGCACAGGATTTAATTGCTTTAAATTTGTGCTATAATTCTTAGGAGTTCTGGTGAATTCCTGTGTATGTATATATGTATATGCATATGTATGTATACATATATGTATACATTTTATATATACATTTATTTATATATATATACACACACACACACACATATATATATATCTTATCTGTTGGGTGAGACACCCAGTCTACCAAATATAAATCAGTCTGTTCTGTGTTTCGCTCCAATCTAGGAGCATGTTTTGCAGGCAAATGTCACATACTGTGAACACTATAAATTCAAATACAGCTGCCTAACATGCAAGCTGCCCAGGTTCAAATCCCTGAAGGGTATGACTAGCTGATGAGGGCTAATGAGCCTGAAATAGCTATACTAGTATGCAGGTCTTGGCGTATTCGGGTCTTTTCCCGTGTAAGATTGAGAGTATCTTGGCGACGTTTCGACGAGGTCCCACTCGTCATCTTCAGGCTGGGGTCTTCGGCTTCGTGCTTGTGCGAGCAAAGTGTGATCAGAGCTGCCGTCTCTCTATAATATTGGTGTGTGTGTGTGGAGTGCTGGCTTAGTTGCTCTAGGTGGGTTGGTTGGCTGTGTGGGAGTTATTGTTTGCGGATTGTTTGGCTGTTTCGTAACATCCTGAGTAGTTGAGGTGCTGGCTGTGTGCCCATTAGTCTTTTGTGTTATAATGACCTGGGTAATGGGTTGTGTGATTACATCCTGAGATCTAGTGTAGTGATATCCTGAGTTTTGTGTTGCAACATCCTGGGTGGTTGGCTGTGTTGTAACATCCTGAGCTTTAGCGTTGTAACCTCCTGAGTTCTGTGATGCTCTGGACATCACATCACAGAATTTAGAAGGTTACAACGCTAAAGCTCAGGATGTTACAACACAGCCAACCATCCAGGATGTTGCAACACAAAACTCAGGATATCACTACACTAGATCTCAGGATGTAATCACACAACCCATTACCCAGGTCGTTATAACACAAAAGACTAATGGGCACACAGCCAGCACCTCAACTATTCAGGATGTTATGAAACAGCCAAACAATCCGCAAACAATAACTCCCACACAGCCAACCAACCCACCTACAGCAACTAAGCCAGCACTCCACATACCCCCACCAATATTTATAGAGAGACGGCAGCTCTGATCACACTTTGCTCGCACAAGCACGAAGCCGAAGACCCCAGCCTGAAGATGACGAGTGGGACCTCGTCGAAACGTCGCCAAGATACTCTCAATCTTACACGGGAAAAGACCCGAATACACCAAGACCTGCATACACACACACACACACACACACACATAGTTTTATATTTATATGGATATATTCTTTTGCCCATCAGTATAGGTATGTGTATATCTATAAATATATGTACATATAGTGTGTGTGTATGTAATTGGCTTCCTCTACTAAGAAATGGAGATGGGCACCACCCCCTAGAATTGGATACAACTGGAAAGAAGAACCCTTTCATGTACAAATTCTCTTTAAGTTCATTTTGGGGGATGGTTGTCCTTGAGTAATGAATGGACTATAATCCAAGGTAAATACTACAGAGGGAATCCATTTCGCCACGTATTCCCAAGCCATAGAGACCATCATGTAACACGAATTTTCCATAGTATTCTGAATTGCTGCCACCAGCTGTGCCTTACGTTGCAACCCCCAAACTATGAGAAAATGTATTAGGTTGGTTTTTGTTTTCCTTCAGGGATGGTTTGTCGAAAGCCAGCTGATCCCATTGACTGGCCACCTCTGGTACTGGGGCTCCTGACTTTGCTGAAGCAGTTTCATTCTCGCTACACTGAACAATTTCTGGGTCTGATCGGTCAGTTTGTTCGCTCCACAATGGAACAGTGCACCAGGTATCAACTTCTCCTTCACAAAGCTGAATCAAAGGTGTTAGGATTGGATTCCCCTTCAAATCGCAGCTGGCTAGCCATTGTCCAAGAAGCTTTAATTTGAATTTCTGAGCTGAGAGTTACCCTCCATGGTTAAGAAGACTTGAGTTGCTCAGTAGAGGGTGGAGAACATCTGGCCTTTGGATGTTGCTGAGTTACAGCTTGCAACCATGCAGGTTGGCGAATGATTAGAGATTCTGAAAGTTGTAGCTTACCAATATTCAGAGGGCCATAGTTTCCCCACCCTCAATAAAATTAAAAGTTTGATCACTGGTGGCTCCCTTGTCCCTTTTCTAAACCTGTTTCCCACTCACCTATTTGAAATGTGACGGGCCAAAGAAGCACAGAATTGTACACCAGCAATCCACCCCGTAACGTTGAATTTTTGTTAGTGGCTAAGTTCACATATTCTCAAGGCACAGTTTTAGTTAGCAAATCACAGGCAGCATGAGTTCACAAGACGTGCTAAGCCAAAATCAGTCAAACCACATACTGACAGTGTTTAAATCCTGTCCTTGACAGAGCTTGTTGCACCAGCTCTTCTTTTAATTCCTGTCTAGCTTAAAGGCTGGGAATTGTCTCTCAGTCAAATACTTACCAGGTTTAATCCCTCTTAGAATAAGAGGTGATTAAACCATCTCATGTTGTGGTTTTGTGCTTAATTCACAGCCAGAAGGTCCCAGAAATGCCAGCAGATGTTGTGGGCGCCCTGCTTTTTTTAGAAGATTATGTTCGTTACACAAAATTACCAAGAAGGGTAAGTAACAAGGGTTTTTTTTTTGAGAATGAGTCCAATGTACTGAATGGACAAAAACACTCAGCATTTATACCTGTATTTTTCAAGTCATCCTTAGATACGCATTAGAGCAGTGTTTCTCAACCGTGGCAACTTTAAGATACATGGACCTCAACTTCCAGAATTCCCCAGCCAGTATGATCATTTCTCCTAGGAATATCATTTCTGATCATTCTGGTTTTAAAAAGCAGCCACAGCTGAGAAAGATAAAGGAATAATTGAGCAGTTTCCTTTGCAAAGCTTGCTTGGCTTGGAACGTCACGCTCTGAATAACTTAGTTCACCATTAACTTGGGACAAGGCTCATTTTTTCTGAAAATAAAATTTGATCTGCAAATGGTGAGCTTAACCAAAACGAAAAGAATTAAGTATAGGTTTAACAAAAATAGCAATGGCTACGCCTTAATGATTCTTGTACAGTTGCAGTTTCCCACTTCATCCCTAAGCGCTTTTCTTCAGAAAGCCAACATCTCCTATATAGAAATAGTTTGAAACTTTTGGAAATGTAAATAAAAAGATGGAGGTTGGAACTTTTTTTATATTTTACTGCACTGAAAAAACTTTAAAATCAGTACTTTTTTTCTTCCTTTTTTGTCTCTTTCTGCACGTTTCTTTAACTTTCTCAGTTTTTTTTGTTTTATTTGTATTTTACCCTACAGTTAACTTTAATAAGAACATTTAAAAAGTAAAGAAACAAATATTTAACAGGAATAATAAGCCCTTTCTTTCCTTAGGTGGTCGAGGCCCACGTGCCTAATTTCATTTTTGATGAATTTCGGACAGTTCTGTGAAATATCAACTGCTGGTTCTGAATGGAAACAAGAAACAAACCTCAATAGGTGATAAGGAGGGGGGGGGAAGTATCTAAAAATGTATGAGTTTGCATAATCACTGAACATTAATATTCTTATAAAAATAACTGGAATCATGGTATCAAAGCCAATGGATTATTACATTTAAGCAGCGTGTTTTGTACTTAACCTATGACATACACAATTCCTTTACAAAAATCATTTCTGTTCCTAGAGAGCAGCATGTAAATATGGAACTATATTTTTTGTAACACAACTAAAAAACAATAACAGTGAAACGAGTGGATTGTAAATGTTGACTTTTTTCATCAGTGCATTATTTACATAGTACCATTATCTATGTTAATCAGAATCAGAGTAATGGGAGTTAGAAGGACCTTGGATGTCTTCTAGTTCAACTCTCTACTCAAGCAGGAGACCCTATACCCGTGATAGCGAACCTATGGCACGCGTGCCATAGGTGCCACTCAGAGCCCTCTCTGTGGGCATGCGCGCCATCACCCCAGTCCTAGGCCTTCAGCTGGGTTTTATAAAACCTTTTCACTTTAGGCCTCCGCCACCATGTGCAAAAAAAAAAAAAAGGTTCAATCAATCAATTTCAACTTCTCGCAGGAAAAAAAAGATCTCGCAAAGTTGGAATTGATTGATTGAACTTTTTAGTCCCACCCAGTCTACCGTTACTACCGCAGCCACGCCCACCCAATGGGCCATGCCCACCCGGCAGCTACGATACATAAGTGGGTTTTGGGTTGCAGTCTGGGCACTCGGTCTCTAAAAGCTTCGCCATCACTGCCCTATACCATTTTAGACAAATGGCTGTCCAGTGTCTTCTTTAAAACGTAAAGTGGAGCTCCCACTACTTCTGGAGGCAGGTTGTTCCACTGATTAATTGTTCTAACTGTCAGGAAATTTCTCCTTAGTTGTAGGTTGCTTCTCTCCTTGATTAGTTTCCATCCCCTGCTTCTGGTCCTGCCTTCAGGTGCTTTGGAAAATAGGTTGACCTCCACTTCTTTGGTGGCAGTACATTAGACATTGGAACATTGCTGTCATGTCATCCCTAGACCTTATTTTCGTTAAATTAAATATACCAATTCCTGCAACTGTTTTTAAATGTTTTAGCCTCCAGTCCCCTAATCATCTTTGTTGTTCTTCTCTGCATTCTTTCTACAGTCTCAACATCTTTTTTATATCGTGGAGACCAAAACTGGAAGCAACATTCCAAGTGTGGTCTTAACCAAGGCATTATAAAGTAGTACAAATACTTCATGTGATCTTGATTCAGGTCCCTCTGTTAATAACATATACAATGTTAATATACAATTGTATACAATATACAGTTAATGAAGCTTGCATGCTAAATATTTGATCCGGGGTTTGTTGACTTCCTGAATTATCTGATATTAGACTGTGATGCTATCTTTCTCCTGTTACCTGGTTAAATGCCAGCAATCACAGCAATCTTGTCATATACTTCTGCTAGTCTCATTGACCCCTTAGCCAAATAAACCAGCCATGCTTGTAATGGACCATGCTATTCAAAGAATGTCTTAACGGTAAGGCTGGACCATAAGACAGCATTATATTTATTGCAACAATTTTTTACTTGCTAATTCTCCTGTTTTATCTTAGTTACTTAAATTTCTAATTTAGCTAATACATCATATTGCTGTTTGTTGTCTCTCTCGTCCGCAATTTGAGGTAGCCTTTTCCATATAATTACAGAGCTTCAAAACTTGGACAACATTGAAAAGAAGCTCAAAATAACTCCTTCTCAATTCTGTTTAGCATAAGATGAGAAATTTGGATAGGCTTTCAAGGTAGGCTAAGTCAGGAAACACACTTCAAGGATTCCAGTAATGCTACTTTAATTATTATATTAAGATATAATAACAAATTCTTGAAAGTCTGTCCAACTTTCTCTCTGTCCCATCTTATATTATACAAAATCAAGGTAGGGTTAGAATTTCTGCCTCATATCCATTTCCGGACACCCAATTTGCAACTATCACAGAATCCAACCTTATAGAATGTGAGAATGTAAATTAAGAGTTGACAAAAATGATCAGAAAAGCAAGAATTTATTATAAGTTCTGGGCTATAATAATAACAAGAAGAATATAGATGTTCAACTCCATCCCCCAAAAGTCCTGTTAAAAGTTGCACACTTTAATGCAACAACAAAAACATATATTAAGAACTTGGCTGACCACCATAGCGCTACTAGTTTGTTTTATTCGAATTGAATCATTTTTTGTTTGGATGCTGCCTACTCCTGACACCCATTTAAAAACAAAACAAGATTCTTAGTTTCCCCCCCCCCCAAAAAAAAATGCTTTTGGACCTGTCAGAAGAGTGTTCCCCTTCCTTCTACAACTGAATGGAAAAGAAAATGGAGACAATCCCTAGAATATGTACCAGAACTTAAACAACAACACAGCATATTCATGGAATATATGTTTACATGTTACTTGACAGAAAAGCTCAACACCGGAAAATATCAGTGAAGAAATATACATGTAAGAGCTGCAGATGTTTTTAAAAAATTGATTGAGCTGACCTCCATTTATTTTATCAATGTAACAAAGCAGTGCCACCACCTATACTGCCATTTTAGCTATCTTTGTTATAATAGCTGAAAAGGGTTGTTGCAAGTATTCTCTTTTAGAAACTTTATTTGTACAAGGCAACATGGACAAATATGTGTGTGTTTTTATGTATGTGAACACAGGCACATATCCTGTTTATCTCCGTATACCCAATAGCTAAAATCTTTCTGTTCATCATGATGCTCGACTCTCCTCCTAGAAACCCAACAAATGGGGACAATGCCATACAGACATCACTACTCCATCTGCACTAATTCCTCCTCAGTGATCCACCTTGCCTTAATGAGATGTTGTGATTCCAAGTTCCATCGGCCCCAGCCATCACTTATTTATGAAAGCTCTAGTACAACACCTTGAGGACCATAGGTTCCCTAGTTCTAACCTTTCACAATAAGGCAGTTCTAATGAAGGCACCTACAATTCCTTGCAGTCATTACATAAATCTCAGTATTGGCTTAGTTCTTCCTGAGGGGCATGCCCTGGGCTGTATCATTTCAGGCTACAGTAGAAGCTCAACAAGCATTCCTCTGTAAATAAAATAAAATCCTACATTTTTTTTAAAAAAAAAGCAAGGCTAGGGAGAATACGTTTTCCAGTTTCTCTCTACAAAGTGTTATTTGGTTTGGAAGGTCATTGAAATAAGCTGGGTTTTATCTGTGGCCTAAACCAGTACGATGTAGCCCATGCTCGGTTTACTGTGCCAACCTAAGCAACACCATCCATTTTAGATTTGTCGCCTCCTGGCAGGATAACTATGATTGCCGTTGTTGGTGAGTCCCTATTAGGGGGATGAACAAACTCCTGTTTCTTTTCCCCAAAAAATGTAGGAGGAAATAGAAGAAGAGCAGCTGGTCAGGGAGGGAGGAAATAAAGCAAATTCTGTAGGACTGGGGGAAAATGCACGCAGTCTGGGAGGTCTCTAAGCTGTCATCTCTGGACATACACTCATAGTTCAGACCAGTGGCTCTAGAAATGTCATTAATTTCTTCTGTAAGTCCTGGCTGCAAAAAATCAGAGGGGCAAGGAAAGGCAATCTGCCAACGACCCCTCCCCTAATATGCTAGACACTTGCTCTCAGAAGTAACTGTTGTGACCTCCCTTCTCTCTCCCTTGGATTAGAGTGTTTTGTTTTGTTTTTCAACATACCCTTGTTTGACAAGATTATCTATGTGCTTATAAACCTCAAATCGCCACCGCAAGATCTCAGGCCAACAGCTTTGTTGCTGCTGTTGTCTTTTCGACTTAATAAGAGAGCGGGCCCATCGGGAAGACGCAAAGAAATCCAAGCGGTTCCTCTTCCCGTCTCTTTGCCCCGCTGTATTCAGTAGATGAAGTATTTCATTTCAGAATATATAAGTGGGAATATGACAGAGCAAGCTCGGTACATCACTGCGAGGCTGCTGAAAATGGCCCGAGGTTTGGTGATCCACGATTCGGATTTGAAACAAAAGTAAATGGCGTAGAGGGCGACGGCAAAGAAATGGCCGATCAGGACAATGGGCTTTGGAGACAAACTGTAAAGAAAGATTTGGTAGAAATAAACCACGAGGGATATATATTTTGTGAGCAAAATACTAGAAACTATGAAAAGGCCATCCGCTGATAATAGAATAATTTAAATATTCTGTTTAACTAAATACTAATTAAATACAAGATTTAAATTACTAAACATATTTAGCAGACTAATATCGCTTTTTTCTCCCTTTAAACTTTTCCACAGAAAGCTGAGAATCCATGTAACTTTTTTACAATTAAGTCAGTTTTCTCTGCTTTTCCATTATAAACTTTCTTTAAAATACAGGATAATTCAATAGAGGAGTTGTATAACGAGTTACTAGTTTCTGACTGTTCGATAAGCTCATTTTGGTCATTTCCATTCTTCAATTTTCTGAAATCCTACTTTTTCCTGCTCAGTTCTTCTTTCTCGCTTTACTATTTTCTTTTATAGAACAGAATATAAAATAGAATATATTCTTTATTGGCCAAATGTGATTGGACACACAAGAAATTTGTCTCCAGTGCGTAAAGCTCTCTGTGTACATACGAACAACAAAGTGGTAAATCATAAATCATAAGATAAAATCAGAAATAATAAAACACAAACAACAAAATTAGCAATAGCACCGAGACTTACATACCGCTTCACAGTGCTTTACAGCCCTCTCTAAGCGGTTTACAGAGCCAGCATATGGCCCCCAACAATCTGGGTCCTCATTTTACGACCTCAGATGGATGGAGACTCAAATTGCCAAACTGCTGGCAGCCGGCAGTCAGGAGAAGTAGCCTGCAGTGTTGCATTCTAACCACTGCGCCACCAGGGCTCTATCATAGGACACCAGTAGGAGAAGGCATTAGGAAAGATGAGAAGGATTCCATGTTTGTTACAATTGTAAGCCAGCAAGCCAAGTTGCTAATTCTCAAATTTTCAAGAGCTGCAGGGTCATATAGGTGTTTCAAGAGGCCACACTCAATTGTTAGTATTTTATATGTGGAAGATCTTAGATTTAATTGCTGCTATTGTAAAAGGCTGAAGTAGTCAACAATTGGAAAGACCTCATTCAACCTCCATACAAGTAGTTCTCGACCTAGTCATTTGTTTAATGACAGTTCGAAGTTACGGTGGTGTCGGAAAAGTTACCTTATGACCAGTTCTCGCACTTAAACTAGCAGTGACCCTGCAGTCACGCGACCAAAAATCCAGGCATGTGCTTAGGGGTGGTTGCAGTGTCCCAGGGTCACATGAGATTCTCATTTGTGACCTCGCCAGGGGGCTTCCAACAAGCAAAATCAATGGGGGAAGCTGGGTTTGCTTAACAACCGCAGCAAAATGGTCATAAAATCAGATACGACTCATTTAACAAATGCATCACTTCACAACAGAAGTTGCAGTCCCAATTCTGGTCATAAGTTGAGAACTGTCTGTATTCTGACATGGCCAAAGACAGCTATTTACCCTCTTAATAATGATTAAATAAAATATGGTATATAACTTGGATTGTTTACCGTAATTGCCTAGCCAGAAAACTCATTGTTATCATTTCCCTCCATGTGTCTCTCTCTAAAGCAGTGGTTCTCAACCTGTGGGTCGGGACCCCATTTGGGGTCGATCGACCATTTCATGGGGGTCGCCAAGCAAGGCTGTCCGCCATTTTTTTTGTCCGCCATTTTTTTTGTCAGCCATTTTTTTCCCCTTTTCCGGCGGGTGCCTTACCTCCCTTGGGCTGGGCCAGTTGGTGGTCGGCCTGCTCCGTCTCTGCCGCTTGCCAGCTACGCCTCGGCCGGCGCAGGGGGCGCAACCATGCATGCATGGCGCTCCCGGGCAGGGAAAGTCCTCGACTTACGACCGGTTTAGTCCTCGACTTACGACCGGTTGGGGTCGCGGCATTAAAAAGGTTGAGAACCACTGCTCTAAAGGCTCCTAAGACAAGTCATGGGCTATGCTAACTACAATTGCTGCCAATAACAAGTTGAACCGCCATTGAGGGGTAGGAAAAAAAACTACCCCAACTTACATGGAAAGTAATCCAACTGGACCAGACACACACTTGCCCCCAAGCTTGAAATAAAGGAAGCAGGCTCTCCTTAACTTGTGCAGAGAATCTGTCAAAACAAATGGAACATGATATCACCTTAGCAGAAAGGCCAGGCCAAATCAGAAAATGAAAAGTTGCAGCATGACAGCGCATATTTGCCTCGAACATTCCCTTTAAAATCTTACACTCCCCCCCCCCAAGTAGGGGAACAAAATCTTTACCGGATGGAATTGACATCACGGCAACAGCAACTTTGGGGGAGACGTTGCAGTGTGCAGTCGTTAACACACAAAGGAGAATATTCGTAGTTCGGTTGAACTGTGGGGTCCTTGGTGCTCTCTGAGCTTGCTTGTTTTCTTGCGGACATTTCATTACCCTAACTAGGTAACATCATCAGTGCTACCGTGTTTCCCTGAAAATAAGCCTGGGTCTTACATTTATTTTTGGTCCAAAAGACCCATTAGGGCTTATTTTCGGGGAATGTCTTATTTTTTCATCAGTGGAAACCTCAGGCCAGGCTCCTCGCAGCTGAAGCAATCCGGCTTGCCCAGAGTCAGCTTGGCCATCGCGGGAAGCGTGGCCCATCCCTGTCCTCCAGCTCCGCTGCACATGCGGGATGAGCCTCCCGTGATGGCCAACCTGACCCTGGGCAAGCCGGATTGCTTACAGGGAGAGAGGCATTGCAGGAGGACAACTGCAAAGGGCGTGAGTGGATCCCTGCAGCTCCTGGAGACTCCGAGCGCTGTTTTTGACGCCTCTGAGAGGCAGACATGCACACAGATTTTCATTGGCGCTTTGGTGCCTGGCCGGCCGCCTCGCATCAGCTCACCATGGAGAGGATGGCTGAGGTTTGGGGAATGGTCTATCCCCATTTGTAGCGTGGCTGCCGTCCAATCACCGTGCTGCCTCTCAGGAGGGCAGCGTCAGCCGCCAATGCAATGGGGAAAGCAGAAGGCAATCCTGCCCACCAGATCAGTCTGGCGGGTATGGGGTGGGAAACCGAGCAGCACCAGAAACCGCGCTCGGAGCCTCCAGGAGCTGCAGGGATCGGCCCTTTGCAGTCATCCTCCATGTTCTGAGCCCCAAGCCTAGACGTCCAGTATTCTGTGGCCAGAAATGGGACAGGATAAGTAATCAACCAGAAAATAAGATTCATCAAATTTATATATATACAGGTAGTCCTTGATTTACAGCAGTTCATTTAGTAACTGTTCAAAGTTACAACAGCATTGAAAAAAGTAACTTACGACCGTTTTTCACCGTTACAACTTTTGCAGCATCCCCATGGTCATGTGATAAAAATTCGGCATACTTGGCAACTGGCTCACATTTATGACAGCTGCAATGACCCAAAGTCATGTGATCCCTTTTGTGACCTGACAAAGTCAATCGGGAAATCAGATTCACTTAACAACTGTCATAAATATGATTCGCTTAACAACTGTGGCAAGAAATGTCATAAAATGGGGCAAAATTCACTTAACTAATGTCTCAGCAACATAAACGTTTGGGCTAGATTGGTCATACATCAAGGACTACCTTTGTGTGTGTGTGTGCGTGTATGTGTGTGTATATATATACACACATACATACATACACACACATATACACAGACAGACAGACAGACATATATATAGAGAGAGAGTGAGATTTCTTACAACATAAAAATGAGTAGGTGTACAGGAAGTGAATAATTATTTGATTAACTGTAAAGAGGACTGGGTAGGAGGCAGGAGCCTGAGAGAAAAATGCCAATATCATGCATCAGATGGGAATTAGACAGGATCAACCTGATCTCTCAACCTTGGCAACTTGAAAACAATCAAGAACGAAGGAGACAACGGGAAGAGAAGCAAGGACGAAGCAGAAATCACTATGCTAAAGAGAAGGAGAAGAACCAGACTGGAAAGAAAGTGCATTTCCGAACAAGCACATACCATCCGTTGCAGCAAATAATTCATAAAGCGCCTGAGCAAGAACATTCACAACAAAGGAATGAGACTTCTTTCTTGTCCAGTAGAAGGTCTTTTTGGCCTGCAAAAAATAAATTTCCAACAGATTGCTCCACTTGCTATTAAATCGGATGAAAACAAAAGATTTCAAATATAAAATAGCAGGCGTACTTGAAATTGTATAAAAGAAACGTAGGGACCATCAATTCATTCTGAAAGAAAAATATATGTATCTTACTTGCAGTAGAGCAGAGTCTTCATACAGGTCCGGAATGGTCTGTAGCAAACATCTCCAGATCTTGATATCATTCAGAGCAACACTCATTCCTCCGCCTGTCAAAGGGTGCCTCATATTGTAAGCATCTCCTAGGAGGACGACTCCTAAAAGGGAAAGAGTCCTAACATCAAAACTGCACAGATGAACTTTTGGGGATGCGATTTAAATGTTCAAAAGGCTTGTTTAAAGCCATCCAGGCAAATTGTTAAGTGACTGGCGGATAAAACTACAAGCAAGCCTCAATTTTATCCTCAATGGGGAGACGGGGGTGTCTGCTACCCCCAAATGTCAATTAAACTGCAATGTCATTCATGACGAAGTACATCATTGCTTAGCATTGTCCAATACTACAAATCTTCTCCAGCATGCTGGATGAAGAATCCACCAATGGGTTATTTCAGTCCTCCTGCCCAATCAGACTAGGTTGTCAAAGTTCTCACGCCCGTCCTTGCCTGGTACCTCCCAGTTTCAACTTAGTCTGTTCGTCCATGAGGACGTGACAATTTTGACTCCCAAAAATTCTGACTTCTGACAGGTTTGATTCAAGGGAAATATTTTTCCTTCTAACCCATTAGTGGGTTCTTCTTGTAGGGGAAAGAAACAGAAGCTACACAGCTTCTGTTCAACTTTTCTCTTAAACTCCTTAGGTTTCTACCACCTGAAGCCCTCCCCCCCCCCTTAACTGTCAGCTTCACAGTGGGCTACAGCTTCCACTTTGGGAACGCTGTTCTCCCAAAGTTTCAGGTTTCTCATTCATGGTAGTTTGCATCAAACTCATGTAAATGGCTGTGAATCTGAAGGGGAGCAGCGTGATGGCTCAGCGGTTAAGACGTTGGGCTTGTTGGCTGGAAAGCTGGCAGTCCAGGTTCAAGACCCGAGCTCCACGAGACGGAGTGAGCTCACATCCTAGCCCCAGCTCCTGCCTACCTAGCAGTTTGAAAGCAGGTGAATGTGAGTAGATAAATAGGTACCACTTCAGTGGGAAGGTAACATTGCTCCGTGATGTCTTGCTGGCCACAACACCACGAAAATATCTTCAGACAGTGTTCTCAATGGCCTTGAAACGGAGATTGAGCCCCCCCCCCCTAGTTGGCAACAACTAATGGAGTACTAATACGCAGGGACTCCTTTGCCTTTACCATATGTGTAAAGCATCTTTAATCAACAAAAGCCAACTTGTAGCTTACTAATAAATATAGTCCGACATTTACTGTGGTCCATACAGAGAGGATGCCAACTTAATTCTAAACAGAATCGCTCTCTAAAGGCTAAAGGTTATTAGCAATGGCCAAAAAGGTTGATTGAGGTGCAAAGAAATATGCCAATAATTCTGTAGGCTCCGGTTTCAGACCTTGTGATTCAAATATACGTAATCACCTTTTTTTTAGAAGTCTTTAAAAAGAGCCCCTTGGCTGAAAGGGCACCAGAAAGAAGCATTCTGTTCTGCCAGAGGAAAAACAAATCTCTTCAATGCTCCCAAGCTTTTCATTAGACCGGGGGTGTCCAACTTTGGCAACTTTAGGATCTGTGGGCTTCAACTCCCAGAATTCCCAGCATGGCTGGCTGGGGAATTCTGGGAGTTGAAGTCCACAAGACTTAAAAATTGCCAAGGTTGGACACCCCTGCGTAAGACTGAAGTTTTCTGCTTTCTCTGGTTTGCTTACAGACCTCCTTTATTAACAGGACAAGGCGGTAAAAAGCTCGCTGGCATGACTCTCAGACGTTCATTCTGTACTGCTATTAGGAAAGGCTCTTGAATGTGTTCTGTTAAAAAAACAAACAGGCAAATGTGGTCAGTGGGTTCCAAAATATTTGTCCTTGGGCCAAGATTCAGTAGAAAATACACTTAACAGAATGAAAATCTCTGATAACCTGATAACCCAACGCCAACTTTTGTGCTTCAGCTAAAACACAAAGTTTCTCACAGTTTTAGGAGATGCACACATCTTAAACTTAAGGTAGCCAAGGTTGCTTTAAGACAGTGATGGCGAACCTTTTAGAGACCGAGTGCCCAAACTGCAACCCAAAACCCACTTATTTATCGCCGGGTGCCAGGTGGGCATGGCCCACTGGGTGGCTGTGGCTGTGGTGGTCATGGCAGATTGGGTAGGTGTGGCCAAGGTGGGCGTGATCACCTCGATGTTGCTCGTGGGGAGGGACACCTGTGGGGGTCGGGCAGGGTTGGGGGAGATCCAGGGGGTCTCTGGCAGGTGGGGCGGTGAGCTGGGTGAGGCGAGGCAAGGCAAGGCAGGGCGGGGGTGCCATTGTCACAGGGCGAGGTGAGGTGGGGGCCGAGGCAGCTGCTGCCTGACACCATCAGCCGCTGCACAAAGAGGCCAGTGGGTGCATGAGTGCTGGCCTCACCCATGCATCCGGCCATATGGGACCTCAGTGAATTAGCAGATGGCTGGTTGAAGAGGGACAGTTGCCATCTCCGGGGCATGGCGCGGGTGCCCAGAGAGGGCTCTGAGTGCCATAGGTTCGCCACCACTGCTTTAAGACAACTGCCTAAATTACTATCCAAGTCACTGACATACAAATACTCCTCAACATATGACCATTCATTTAACAAACATTCAGTTACGATGGCAATGAAAAAGTGACTTACAAGTGACTGTCACACTTATGACTGTTGCCGTGATCACCACGGCAACCTTCCCAGGGGATTTCCAACATGCAAAATCAATGGAGTCACCTGACAACTACGTAATTTGCTTAATGACCACAGAGATTTTCTTTAACAACCAGAGCAAAAAAGGTTGTAATATCAGATGCAACTTACTCAACTGCTCTGAGAAACAATGGAAGTTCCTGGCCCCGTTGTGGTCATAAGTCAAAGACTACCTGTAAAAATATTTAAGACCCCGTGCACGGGTTCTTACCTGGTAGCTGTGGATAAATCTTTTCAACCATGTATTCCTTAAGATTTTTTGGCATTTCGCCCACAATGTCAACAAGAACTCGAGTTTCAGTGGAAGAAATCTGATAGATAAGCACTGGGCTAGGATTTCCCAAAACAAGCTCGGCGTAATTGGCTTTAAACTGAGGAGAATTCTTTATAGATGAAGAAAGAAAAAAAAACATTATTTAAAAAAGAATTCCCAGCACCCTCCTGCTCTATACCTTGACTGCAATGAGGACTTTTCAGCTGACAAATAACCCCAAGGATCATAGACTTTCAACAAGGCTGAACATTCAGATCCAACAGGCTCTACCACAACCATCATCAGACTGAAGTCATGTCACTGAGCTGTATGTTTTCTCCCCATCGTAATTGGTTTTCTTCCAACTGATGCCTGAAGATGGCTCTTTGCAAGCCAGCTTGCGAAACTCTGGGGTTGAAGAGCAGGATTAAAATGCTTTAAAGAAAACGCATAAGCGAAGGGGCAACAACAGTAACTTATGATGCTATTAGAAATTATTTGTGTGGTTGGGTGGAAATAAGAACACCTGAAATACTATTCTTTGGTAATCCACCGCAAGCATCCAAATTTAATACTATGCTTCATGTTTTATGGAACCACTTACCTTCAAAATGCATCCTACAAAATGAGAAGAGACTTTAACTTTGCTGGAGATAAGATTTTTTCGAAATTTGGAAAACAGACCATCAGCAACCACCGTTAAGGGTGCATGGAGTTCCTGCGAAACAAAATAAATGAACTAAATATAGGGACTAAATTATCAGTGTTGATTTAAAGTTTGACAATGTACTCCAAAATCAAAATCGGTAAGATGGCTGCAGAACCTTGTAATGCAACCCCACTCCTTTTCAATATGCAAATGAGAAT
This sequence comes from Protobothrops mucrosquamatus, assembly GCF_001527695.2. Taxonomy (NCBI): domain Eukaryota; kingdom Metazoa; phylum Chordata; class Lepidosauria; order Squamata; family Viperidae; genus Protobothrops; species Protobothrops mucrosquamatus. The sequence goes on from NW_015388597.1 coordinate 47,522, forward strand.
GATGATCATCACAATGCACAACCTGTTACAGGTAGTCCTCAACTTTGACTAAAATTGAATCCATAATTACAGTCACAAGTCATGGTAGGCGTCAAGTGGGTCACCATGTGACCATACCTGATTTTATGACTTTTTTTTTTTTGCAATGGCCATTAAATATATCTCTGCAGTCGTTAAGCATTTATGGCAATCATTAAGCAAATCCTTTTTCCGCAATGGGTGCTTTTTGCCAAAAAAAACCCATCATAAATCATAGTCGTTTGACTTCAGGATGCTGCAAACAGCCATAAATGTGGGCCAGTTGCTTAATGCCCAAAATGCAATCATGTGACTGCAAGGGGGGGGGCAAGGTCGTAAGTTGAAGACTGCTTGTACCTTATTGGTTTTAACAGGCCAACCTGAAATGCAAAGAAGTATGTGAGGCAGACACGAGTGAATAATTTTTGAATGTTTCATTCTAAACTGAATTCCTCTCACCCGTGATTTTCTCATAAATCTTTATATTCCTCAATCTACGTTTTGCACACATCTTGACATCCACACTCAGTGCCCTAACAATTGTGATTCCATTGGAACTTATATACCCTATAGCCTACTTCAAAATATGGTTTATGTTTCTATTATTTTACTAAGCCAGTAATGGTAAACATTTTGGGCTCACCCTGTCAAAAATTCAGAAAATGTTTAATCTGACTTTTTTGGCATGTCTCATACAAACGCACAAGCAAAACAGAACAATTCTTTCTCTTCTCCCCTTCTAGGCTGCTCTGAACAGCGGTACTCGGCGACAGTGCCAAGCCTTTGCCCGAAGTAGAGTCCGAGGCCTCGACCAGCTCTAGTACCACGGCTGCAATTCAAAATGGATTGCACAAGGCTTATGTTCTTGAAGTGGCTTCAGAGAATGCTCTTTTGCGGTCTCTGCAGTGTCCAAAAACTGCACAAAAGCCCATGCATGTGCAATTTTCAGAGGGTCTGAAAGCTCCTTGAGCACATAGGCCTCTCACAGGACTTCGGCACAGTCCAGAAGCTGCACAATTCTCACATGGCCTCCTAAACATCATGCTCAAATTGGATGTGCTTTCAGAACTAATATAATAATAATAATAGTAAAGTTGGAAGGTACATTGGAGGTCATCTAGTCCAACCCCCTGCTCAGGCAGGAAACCCTATACCATTTCTGACAAATGGCTGTCCAGTCTCTTCTTAAAAACTTCCAGTGTTGGAGCATTCACCGCTTCTGGAGGCAGGTTGTTCCACTGGTTAATTGTTCTAACTATCAGGAAGTTTCTCTTTAGTTCTAGGTTGCTTCTCTCCTTGATTAGTTTCCACCCGTTATTGTTGTTATTGTTGGCTGCTGGTGCACGCCGGCGTGTCACCCAAACCATTGTGGCGTGTCACCTTTGACATGCATGTCATAGGTTCACCATCACTGTAATAAGCTATCTAATTAAGAATTGCAACTTCTTTTAAACTGACACAGTATCCTAGAACACTGGAATAACCAGAATTGCTGGAAAATCTCACCTTTGTATCACCAGTTTCTTTATCTTTGTATACAATTCCAGCTACACATTCATCTTCTTCAAGCAATTGTATCACCGTCCCCTCAATAAATTTTGCACTGGAAAAAAAAACACATTAAAAGAATACATACATGGTATACATTTTATTGAGTTGTAACTAAAATGGGCCTGTTTAACTTGCTGTATTAGGAACAGGGAAATCTGTGAACCACAAAAATGCATTAATTCTCTCTCTGTACTCTTTTTCTACATATATGATTTTCATTTTCATACAAAGTACTCTATAATTAATAAAACATGCAATTATATTCAATCTTAGACAAAACAGCTATTATAAGGAAAACAGGTTTCTGAAGGGAAAAAATAAAGCAAAAGGAAGAGGATGTTAAAATGGTCAACAATGAAAGAAAATAGTTTAAGAAAAATTTGAGGAATTTGAGGGAATAACTATGTGCTGTCAGGTTGGTATGTTCTAGGAACCACCTAAATCAGAGAGGGGCAATTAATTTTCCCATGGGGCCAATGAGAAATTGGAACAGTTGTTGAGGGCTGCCTCCAGCCCGCCCCCATTGCTGCTGATGCCCCGCCCCCTGCCCCACCTCTCATGCTGCATCAATTCCCACTCCCAATGCTGCCCTGGTGCCCCACCTCAACCACTGCTGCCCCTGCAGGCCACACGGACTGCCCACAGGCCAGATGTGGCCTGCAAGCCATAAAATGTCCAGGTCTGATCTAAATAGACCTTCTTCAAGATGATGTGTCCCCAGCCTGGACATTCAGGTCCTCCTATAGTGCACAAAACATACCATTCTTCTAGACCGTGTTTCTAAATTTTGGCAATTTTAAGATGTGTTGCCTTCAGTTCCCAGAATTCCCTATCCAGATGGCTGGGAAATTTGGGAATTGAAATCCATAACTTTTAAAATGGCCAACTTTGAGAAATACTGCCCTACTCTGACAACGTATGTCAACCTCTGTCCTCTAAAGATTTTTCTATAAATCACTTTTTCTTTCCACCACATTTAACAAGGTTACCTTTCTAGATATTAGGACTGCTACTTGCAGGGAGAACTTTGATGCAAAGTGTTTGGAACAGTTACATAACACCTGTAGAAACATGTTAAATCAAATCTTTCCCAGGAATGTACTGCAGCTCTCTGAATCCTATTTCTCTCTTCAAATCCAATCCATTTTCTGGACTGACAGCTTACTTACACGAAACAAGATATAAGGGTTTATTTTACTTTCAATTTAGAGAATTTATTCTTTGTTTTCAGGTTATCAGGTTACAAATTAGGCTTCAATGGAAATAACCTGTTTTGTAACATGGGTGACTCAACCAGCAAAACAAAGTTTATGAATTAACTTCCGGGAATTTAATCGACAGAACATATAAAAACCAATCCAACTGATGTTTAAAAGTGCTTGTTCTGGTTAACTCCAAACTATTTAGAGTTGATTCACAAATGCAATGAATAAAAGAAAAACACATTTAAAATGAAAAATAGATGGATGCATCTTCAGAAGGCAAACTGCGCACGTGGCCTAACCTACTTATACTGTGATTTTAAAGTATTATGCTTACTTGGGTTCTGACATGGCTGCCCTTCGGAGACCCATGATGAAACGTCCATGATGAAATGCTTTTCCGTTCTGTACTTGCCCAGCTGCTGTGCAAGGGTAAGGAATCTCAACCTCTGCCTTGTTTTCAAGATTATGAATGATGTAGCCATTTATTATATGAGCATCTATACCTTCCACAGCATCTACAAAACAAATGAATAGAGAAAGGAGGAAGATTTAGGAGGAGGAACACACATCTACAGTGAGTGGCGGTATGGATAGCCCAGGGGCAGGCAACTGTGGCAGCTTTACAAACTGTGGATTTCAACTCCCTAAATTGCTGAGCCCAGCAGGGCTGGCTCAGGAATTCTGGGAGTTGAAGTCCACAGATTATTAAATGGCCATAGTTGCCCACCCTAGGATATAAAACCAGGATCCAATATACAGCAGCCTCTCAGCCAGGACTGAGTTTGAATCCAATTTGGATTCTGGTCTGAATGAAGTTCAAGTTCAGATGCTTTTTTTCACATAGGCTTTACCAGAGATTTTCTCTATTTTTTCCACTTCTAGTTAGAAAAAAAGCATCGTTCTTTTAAAGGGGAAATAGGGAATTTCCAGAGAACTAGAAAAAGGAATTATTGTCCCCAAGTTTGGGTTTGCCGTGTCCATAGCAGCTCTGGCAAATAGCAGGAATTATCTCCAGGAACAACCCAGGGAAAAGAATAGGAAACTTTGTTTCAGTATGTTGTGCTGGTGGTGGTTGTTCTGATGCTAAGTCATGTCCGACTCTTTGCAGCCCCACGGAACATAGCACGCCAAGCCCCCTTGCCCTCCACTGTCTCTTGGAGTCTGCCCAAACTCATGTTCATTGCATCCATGACACTCTCTAATCATCTCCTCCTCTGCCGTCCCCTTCTCCTTTTGCCTTCCCTCTTTCCCAACATCAAGGTCTTTTCCAAAGAGTCCTCTCTTCTCATGTGATAGCCAAAGTATTTGAGCTTCGGTCTCAGTCTCTGTCCTTCCAAAGGACAGTCAGGGTTGATTTCGTTTAGGATCGACTGCTTTGATCTCCTTGCAGTTTCCTTCAGCCTTCAGCATTTAGGTTACTATATACTTAACAACTCGGTACATTTTAGCCAAACACTGTGCTTTATTTCAATTACTCTTCTCTGTATTTGTTTTAAGTCCAAAGTTCAGCAAATGTATATAATTTAGACTGTTATGCATATACAGATAGTCCTCAACTTACAACCATAATTGAGCCTGGAATTATAGTCATAACTCACCCTGGTCATCACGTAACCATGCTCAATTTTATTACCTTTTTTGTGGTCATTGTTAAACAAACGAAGCGGTCATTCAGTGAACAACATGGCCATTAAGCAAACCTACTGTTTGCAAGGGAAGGGTTTTTTTTTTGCTCGTAACGAGAAGTAAATGTCAGGTTTTGGTTAAAAATCAAGTCATAATTTGCAGTCTCATGACTGCAGGACACTGCAAATGGTCATAAATGTGGATCATAACTTCGAATGGTCACTAAGCGACCAATTGTAAATCGAGGATTACCTATACCTGGTTGAGTATGAGGGTACTTCCTTTGCTGATCCTTATTGTCTCTCTACTGCCTCTATAATAATAATAATAATAATAATAATAATAATAATAATAATAATAATAATAATAATAATAATAATAATAATAATAATAATAATAATGATAAAGTTGGAAGGGACCTTGGAGGTCATCTAGTTCAACCCCCTGCTCAGGCAGGAAACCCTATACCATTTTGGACAAATGGCTGTCCAGTTTCTTCTTAAAAATGTCCAGTGTTGGAGCATTCACCGCTTCTGGAGGCAGGTTGTTCCACTGGTTAATTGTTCTAACTGTCAGGAAGTTTCTCCTTAGTTCTAGGTTGCTTCTCTCCTGGATTAGTTTCCATCCATTGTTTCTTGTCCTGCCTTCAGGCGCTTTGGAAAATAGCTTGACTCCCTCTTCTTTGTGGCAGCCCCTGAGATATTGGAGCACTGCTATCATGTCCCCCCTCGTCCTTCTCTTCATTAAACTAGACATACCCTATTTCAACTCATTGCACTTAACTTTCCTTCAGGGTAATAGGTGAAAAAGTCAAATTTGAGGTTCTTCTTGGACAGTTTTGGGAAATTCCTCTAACACTTGTACAGCTAAAGATCACTTAAACTGTGTCAGTGGTGCCCTGGGAATAAGACAATATCATGGGGAAACAGCATAGAAAAGATGTCAGGGAATGTTTATCTAAATATTTATAGGTAAATGGTCCCGAATGAGGCAGGAAAACCATGAATAAAACTCTATTCACTCTATTCAGGTTCCAAATCACACATTTTTCTTATCTGCATTAAGGGCAATATCCAACAAGCAAGTCCAATGACAATCTCAACCATGTTTCTTCTCTTTCCTCTGTCAAGCAGATTTCTCTAGCTTGGTTTTTCATCTTATGGTTTTTTTTTCTTTTTTCAATGTTAATTCTGAGCCACGAATTTAAGGCAAGGTAGGCTGTACAATTGTTTTTTGTTCACAGGACAAAGAACACAGAGAAGAAGTTGTATTGGTATTATTTGTTTTCTGTCTTTTATAATACAGGTAGTCCTTGACTTACAACATTTCATTTAGTGATGGCAAAGTGTGGCAACACACTGAAAAAAGTGTGCCTTGGTAAGGCCACACTTGGAATACTGCATCCAGTTTTGGTCACCACGATGTAAAAAAGATGCTGAGACTCTAGAAAGAGTACAGAGAAGAGCAACAAAGATGATTAGGGGACTGGAGGCTAAAGCATATAAGGAAAGGCTGCTGGAATTGGGTATGTCTAGTTTAACGAAGAGAAGGACGAGGGGGGACATGATAGCAGTGTTCCAATATCTCAGGGGCTGCCACAAAGAAGAGGGAGTCAAGCTATTCTCCAAAGCGCCTGAGGGCAGGACAAGAAGCAACAGGTGGAAACTAATCAAGGAGAGAAGCAACCTAGAACTAAGGAGAAACTTCCTGACAGTTAGAACAATTAACCAGTGGAACAACCTGCCTCCAGAAGCGGTGAATGCTCCAACACTGGAAGTTTTTAAGAAGAGACTGGACAGCCATTTGTCTGAAATGGTAGAGGGTTTCCTGCCTGCCTGAGCAGGGGGTTGGACTCGATGACCTCCAAGGTCCCTTCCAACGTCGTTGTTGTTATTATTATTATTATTATTATTATTATTATTATTATTATTATTATTATTGACTTATGACCATTTTTCACACTTATGACCATTGCAGCATTCCCATGGTCATGTGATCAAAATTCAGACATTTGGCAACTGACTCATATTTATGACGGTTGCAGTGTGCCAGGGTCATGTAGTCAACTTTTGCAACCTTCTGACAAGCAAACTCAAGGGGGAAAGCCAAATTCGCTTAATAATAACTATATTACTAACAACTATATTACTAACTTAACAAGTGCAGGGATTCTGTTGTGGCAAGAAAAGTTGTAAAATGGGGCAAAACTCACTTAATAAACGTCTCAGCCACAGAACTTTTGGGCTTAACTGCGGTCATAAGTTGAGGACTACCTGTAATTAGAAGGATACAAGGCAGAGATAGAAAAGCTGACAATCAGGCTGCCGAGTAAGTTTCAAAAACCTGCAGTTAAAGCATTATTCCCACGTCTGTGAATGAAAGAAGTGTGTTTAGCAAAGGCAATGTACCTTGAAGGCCCAGATCTTTTAGAGTGTTATAACCTCCTGGCTGTAAGAGTTCTCCAACAATCCTATCAGGTTCCTTCAGATCTCGCTCAATGACCGTCACTCTCCTTCCATCCCGGGCCAGCACCGCTGCCAGAGCAGAGCCAAGGACGCCAGCCCCTACAATGATCACTTCTGGACCAGATTGAACTGTGGCTGTTGAAGCTGAATCAGTTTCTGTTCTATTGTCAGGTGAAGGAATGACACCTCTTATACCCTAAGTCAGAAAGAAGACAAATCAAAGGCATTTAGGCTAGTACAATTGCCATACAATATGCAGCAGATTTAGTGACACTCAGTAGGAGCGCAGGGGCTCATATGGTTAGGACGCTGGGCTGGCGATCGGCAGGTTCGCATTTGAGACCTGGTTGCTGTAGTGGGACGGGGTGACATCATGCTCCAGTTCCTGCCAATCCAGCAGTTTGAAAGTGAGTGACTATGAGTAGACAGATGGATACCACTTTGCCAAACAACTTAATGATGACATGAAAGGAACCCCCAACTGGGCATCCGCCAGGCAACCATTCAGCCCTTTCACAATCCAGAAGTGCTTTGGTGCTTCCAGTACAGCTGTAGTAGTAGTCACACTCAGTTTAAAGCAATCTAAATTCTATGTCACACTTAGCAACTGTATTTGAGGGGTATTTTGGACATAACACATTTGGATAACCACAGTATCTACCCCACAACCTAAGGACTTATGCACCTGCATCAGATAAAAAGAGGCAAGTATCTAAATCAGGGTTCCCCAACCCCTGGTCCATGGACCAGTACCGGGCCGCGGCATGCCAGCAACAGGTCCACACAAACAAAGCCCATCCACAAGATGCAGGCAGCACACAAAACCACACCCCCTCCAGTCCGTGGAAAAACCTCTCTCCATGGAATGGTCCCTGGTGCCCCAAGGGTTGGCGACCTCTGATCTAAATGCAGCATTTGCAGGACCACATCATTGCACGTGTAAGGCCATTTTGGCATTTGGGTGCCAAGAAATGGGATGAAATATGAGATAACAAGAAGTCTCTGATTTTGAACACTCACAATTCAAGGGTCAGGAATTAGATTTTTCAGAACACCGGTACGACAGCATAGTAAAATTCTTTGAAATTTCCCCTCTGTTTTCTGGCCTCTTCGTGTTTAGAATATCTGCCCTCGGATTAGTAGATTGTTTCAGATAATTCCAAATACTGTTTTGTCAGACATTTCTATTTCAAAGTCTAGGTAAACTGGTTACATCAGAGTTCTAACATATTACTGGGTATATCTTACAAATATTTCTTCCTATGAGTATTTCTCAAATAAATGCAGTTACATAAATAGTCCTTGGGCTATTCCCATACAAATAAGCAATGTTAGGCAGAGTGAAGGAAAGGAATAAGCAACAGTAAGTCAAAGAAAGTAACGGCTTAAGATAATAAAAGGGGCTACAGCTAAAACTGGTTTATATTGCCATTCACTACGCCCCTACTTTTTATCTTGCAAACCACCTTTGCTTCCATCCAAGCCATAAGCAACACTGTACTCTGCCTCCTGTTTTTTTTTCTAAACTTCACTTCTCTAATGGATCTTCGTTTTGTTCTATTGTTTATAATTTGTGTATAGCTTGCAATGACTCACTCTGTTTTTGCTGTCAAGCACAACTATCTTCCATTAATTTTCAAATCTGCGCTTCTTATGCATCACACACTCTGTCTCAAATGGGCTGTAAATCATTCAGCTTCTCAGTCAACACATGGCACTATTTGCATTCATGTATCATGTTCCCAACCAGCACAGTTCTAACATCATAAGGTTTTCTTAAACTTAACTGATAAATACCCAAGGGACCATCATACATCCTTGTTTTTTTTGCCTGCTCAGGATCAAACCATTTGCTGTTTCCTTCATTTTCAAACACACTTTACTTCCATCATATAAACACTTATCACACTCAGCAATCAAATTCAAGCCTCTTTGCTTTATCCTACATTTTCTAAATCAGTATTTCTTAAACATTTCACTCTCAGGACCTTCCCACTTTTAAAAATTATGGAACAGTTGCTGAACGAAGGGTTGTAGATCAAGGTCTACTTGTAAAACTTTTTACTAAGATAGATAAAGCAAACTAGATTCCCAGGTTTAAACATACCAATGCACCATTCCCTGCTAATGGTAAGAGCACCACACTCATCAATTTGACACATCTAGTTAATGTATCACATATGCAAAGTCATTTACTCCAAAATATTCACACTGTTCTAGCTAGCTAGCCAGTACCTCTAACCAAACACAACTTTGAAAGCGAACATTTTTTTTTTTGCCCATTCACCAATTAGTACAGTGTACTGGCACACTCAAAATGATATGCAGGTTCTGAGGTTTTGCTTGATAAAAAATACAGGAAACCAGAAGTTGCCGTCAAGAGTTACGTGTTTATTCAGCTGAACAAAGACGGGCTTCTCTAAAAAGAGAAAAGCCCCAAATACCGAAAAAGCCTTATTTTTATACCTACTTTGATTACATAAGCAATTCACCTAGCAAAGCTGACACACATAAGATAAAGACTTCGCCCTTTAAGGCTGGCACACTGTAGATAAGAAGGAAGAAAGCAGAAGTAGCTAATATGTTCCCTTTTGGGTGGTTTGGGTGTTTTCCCCAAGGTACCATATGTTCCCGGGTGAGTTAGAATATTGGGTGTTTCCTTTGCTGTCTTTTCATGGTCTGGCATTCATGGTTCTGCAAGCAGCCAGAGAGAGCGGGGCCATCTGCACATATTCACAATTGCTACTGTCCCCTAAGTCCGGGTCAACATAATCCCCCCTTTCATACTTCGAGCTGTGCGCAGACGTATGACCATCAAACTGAAGAGACAGAGGATAAGCTTCTGCAGTACGTCGTCCACATCGTTTAGGACAGTGGTTCTCAACCTTTTTAATGCCGCGACCCCAACCGGTCA